>NW_016814987.1:99546-113063 GCF_001698545.2 Rhinopithecus bieti | reverse complement strand
GGCCCCCCTCTTTTTTTTTTTTTTTTTTTTTTTTTTTTTTTTTTTTGAGACAGACTCTTGCTCTGTTGCCCAGGCTGGAGTGCAGTGGTGAGAACACAGCTCACTGCAGCATCCTGGGCTCGAGTGATCCTCCCACCTCAGCCTCCCAAGTAACTGGGACTACAGGCCCACACCACCATGTCCAGATAATTTTTAAATTTTTGTAGAGACAGGGTCTCAATATGTTGTCCTGGCTGGTCTCAAACTCCTGAACTCAAGCAATCCTCCTGCCTTGGCCTCCCAAAGTGGTGGGATTACAGGTGTGATCCACTACACCCGGCCTCCAAAACATTTTCTAATTTTCCATGGATTTTCTCCCTCCCCAAAGCACATGGGCATAAAATGACCACCGGAGGGCCTTGTCAAAATACAGGATTTGGAGCCCCATCTGAAACCTCCTAGATTAGTATTTCTGGGAGGTAGGCCTGGGTATCTACACTTTACAAGTTCTCCAGGAGATTCAGACACAAGTGGGTTCCAGGTCCACAGTCTGGTAGCAGAGCCTGCATTTCCTAAGGGCAGAGAGCACAGGTCTGAGTCACCCGGTACTATTAGTGCCCAGCACTGGGCCTAACATAAAGCCATTTGTCATAAATGAAGGAACCAATGGATGAAGGAAGAAAGGAAATAAAACACAATTTCTTATACCAAGATAATTTGAATTCTTGAATGCTGTAACTTAGGGGAACCACTGAAGCATCATCTGGTCCCAATTTAATCATATTTGAAACAAATATTTTTTTCCTTGTCTTCACATCTCTGCCTACCAAACATTCTCCTCACCTCTCCTATGCTGCTGTCCTGGGACATAGCTTTAAGTATGAGTTCTGCCTGTCTGCTGGCCCTAAGAAAGTGGGGATGGCATAGGAGATATCCTGAGAGGGGGCTGTTCAGAGTTGGGCAGCGCTTCTTTGCCCCCCTTCCCCCCCACCAGCCAACCTCCAGGCCTTGCAGGGAAAAATGCCCATAGAACCCCATTCTAAATCAGTGTATGAATCCCACCTCTCCGGGCCCTAAGCATGCCTCCCAGTCCAAAGCTTTTGAGAAACTTTCGCCGGACCTTTGTCCCGACCCAGACCCTAGCGTCCCCTACGCCCTGCCTCCTCTGCACTTGTAGCCCATGTGAGTTTCTCTCTCAGCAGCCTCTTGGCCATCTCTCCCCACCTCCACTCATGCCTCTCTCTAGCATCTCAGAAAGGCCCAAACCTGACTTCCCCAGCCAGCTATTGTCCTGGCAGCACAGTCGCCACGCCAGCGTCCCCACCCAGTCAGCCAGCCAGCCGGGTGCTCCCTGGCCTCGCCAGCCCCCCCTCCCTGCCCCGCCCCAGGGAGGACCAGGCTGGCAGCTGGGAGTCTCCCTGCCTGCTCAGCCTTCCTCCTTCCCTCCCTCTCCCTCCCTGCCTCCCTCCTCCTCCGCCCGCCCCTGAGGCAGGGACCGTGCAAATCGAGGAGAGGGGGGACGGACAGGCCTGATGGGGTCCAACTTATGGCCCCAGATTCCCCACTGATGCTCTACCCAGGATGGGTGTCCCCAGCATCGTGGGACCTGGATTTGTGTGCACCAGGGTGGTTCCCAGGCCAAGAGGGTCCCTCCGGCAATCCCTTAGTGCCCTCGTTTTGCATGAGGACCCCCCTCGGATGCTCTGAGCCACCCTCCTCAACCCGGATCTAAAACCCGGGACACAGCTATCAGGCCAGCCTCTCTCTCCACCCCACCCCCTCTTTCTGGCGTCCATCCCCTCCCCAACACCACCTCTGCTGCTGCCTCTGGCTGTGGACCTGCACCTCTTCCCCATCGCCGCCAGGCCCGGGGAGCGGGGTGAGCCTGGATGAGAGCCCCCACAATCTGGGGCTCTCCCAGGCCATGGCCCGTGTGCTCCCAGGGAGGATCCCCGGACCCTGAGCATCTGCTGGAGGCTTGGCAGAGGCCCCGCAGGGACCGTGTCTTCTGAGGACAAAAGGCGGCGGCCAGCAGGCAGACGGAGGGGGCGGTGGGGGGAGTAGGGGGACCGGCAGCCAGGCAGGCAGACGGGTAGCAGGGGCCAGCACTGGCCCCCCTCCCAGCTTGGCAGTAGCATGAAGATGGGGGTGGGAGTGTATAGTGGAGGAAGCACCTGCCGGGACCCCCACCTGCCAGCTAGTTGGGCACCCCAAGGCTGTGTGCTGCCCACCTGGTGTTCCCCAACACCACTAGCCTTACCCAGTGCACCCCTCCGGTGCCTGCTTTCCCTGATGCCTGCGATTTAGACCAGCCCGGCTGTATCCACGGCAACAGAAGCAGGAGTGTCACTGGCCGCCAGATCACTGAGGGTCCCACAATGTGGCCCGGGCTGTGATTTACCTGGGTGAGACAGCTTGAGCCCCCATCGTGGATTCTAAGACATCCCTGCTGAGAGAGCTCAGGTAAGCAGTCAGCATCCCTCCACCAAGGATTGGGGGCTGGGACTTCTGTTCTGTCTCCCCACACATACTTCAGAGTCTCCATCACTGCCATGCTCTCCGTCTCTCTCTGACTCTGTTAGTCTCTTTCTGCTCCATCACAGGGGCTCCTTGGCACCCAAGCCTGGGGACTCCTCATCTTACCCCCATCTTCCCCAATCTCAAATGTCCCATGAGAAAGGGAACCACCACCTGTTTCCCCTCACAGGGTCTGTTTTTATCATCATGGTTGCGTTTGGGCATGAGGCTGTGTTAATCTTTCCTTGTGTGCTGGCTGTGGAGGGGATGCCTGGGATCCCGGCCGTGTTCCTTTACAATGCCTGCACCCTGGGCAGGCTCAGCCTCTTGCGGCTGCTCCTCTCCCTCTCCCTCCTCCTCCACTCTCTTCCAGGATCCTTGGCCTGCTGGCAGGGTGTGTGTGTGTGTGTGTGTGTGTGTGTGCATGTGTGCACCTGGGTAGCAAGCAGGTGGGTAGACATGACAGAGAAGCTGCTCCCAGCCCAGACCACCCCCCATTCCTTCTTTCCTCCTTTCCTTCCTTCCTTCCTCCACCACTGCACCCCCACTCCATCTCTCCCTACAGGTAGCAGAGTTTTGCTCACTCACCACTGAAGATGTTGCCGATTCCCAGCTAGAGGGAGGAAGCCACTGTAGGGCTAAAGGACGGTGAGGTAGTAGTGGGGAGCACTTCCAGGCCCTAGGCTGCCTGATGGTTCTGTGGGGGCAAAGATCAAGCCCATGACAACCTGCAGGGGCCAGGAACAACATGGTTATCCCTACAGTGTGGGACCCAGCCTCCACCACAAGGCTGTCTCTGTTTCAGATGCCCATGTTGTGTCTGGGACCCCCCAGATCTTGTGGCCTTGTGCCCAGTAGCCAGAGGTCTGTATATCTGGAAGGGCAGGAAAGCCTGGTACATACAGAACATGGATCCTCCCAGGGACACTTCTCCCAACTACTAGCTCTGCAACTTTAGTGGAAGCATGCCACTTACTGAACCTCAGTTTTCCCATCTGTCAAAGAGACCGATAACCCTTCCCTGATGGGTGTGTGTAGGGATTGAATGAGTTGGTGCGTGTAAGAGATGCGCATCGAGGTGGCACTGAAGCAATGTCAGCAAAGCTCACGGTCAATATTGTTGCTGATTATTCATGATTAATAGTGTTATTGATTACTTGGAGGAGGGACAGGTCCTTCTTCTCCAGGGTCTCAGCAGAGATCTGGGGAGGGCAGCAAGTGGGCAGATGGAGGGGAGTGGAAGAGAGGCAGGAGAAGCCTTGTGTTAATACTTCTCATTTGTAGAGAATGATAAGTGGTTATGGGCAGAGCCTCCCTCCCCCACCCCACTCCAGGCTTCTTTCCCTGCACTTGTCCCTGTTTGTGCACACACACACATGCACACACACACAGAGGCTTGAGCCCCCATGAGCCAGCAGAGGCCTGGCTTGCAGGCTGCAGCCTTCCTGGCCCTGGTGATGTATGTGTCTCCCTGTTGAGGGGAGACTTGGCAAGAGTTTGGCCTGTGGTCAGTGGTTGGCAGGGTCTGGAGATGAGGCTGAAGCTCCTGAGATCACGGGGCTTCGGGTAGAGCTGGGGTGTGGCCCATGCAGCAGCCAGACCTGTGAGGGACGCCTCCCGGGGAGCTGCTCACCTAGAGCCTGGGATGGGGAAGAGTGGGGTCTGCTGGCTGATTTTGGGGTGTGGAGATGTGATGGGACACAGAGTGTGGGGTTGGTGACCAAGGGAAGAGAAGGAATGGGGAAAGACTGAGGCACAGAAGACCATCTCTGTGGGGGCAGGGAGAGGGACTTTGAGGCATAAAGTAGACTTTTCTGAAGAAGCATTTGGTGTGGGAGAGGACCTGGTCTGTGGTCTGGAGGCCTCTGGGCCCGAGCGTGGGTGTATATATGCTACTGGAAATGTGTGGCTGAGTGTGTAGTTTGTGTGTGCACATCTGTTCATGGGCAATGTGGCTGTGTATGAACCTATGTGTGTGAGCAGGCCGTGTGATGGCATGTGTGTGAGTGTGTGGGTATCTGGGTAGGCTTGTGTGTGTACTGTGGGGTGGGCATGACTTTGCATGTCTGTCTGGGTGATCAAATGGGCATGTTTGATTTTGAGCCTGAGTGTAGGTGTGTTTTCTCTGAGCCATCAGGCCTGTTGAATGTCTGGTTGTATATGTGTGTGGCATCAGTTTTTCTTTGAGTGTACATGTCTGGTTGTATGTGTATGAGTGTGTGGGTTTCAGAATGCCTGGGTGTGCTTGCCCAATTAGATGAATGCCTAGTTGTATCTGATTGTGCATACTGGTGTGTGCTCATGAGTGTAGGTGCATCTAAAGGGTGTGTTTGTGAGTGTAAGGGCATATATGTGCATGGCCATGCATGTATGAGAGGGTGTATATGTGTGTGTGTGTATATATGAGTGTGTCTGTCCTGCATTTGTGTGAGTAGGCTTTTGACTTTCTGTGAATGTCTGTATGTGGGTTCTCCAGCATTTTAAATTATATAGATGTCCATGTGTGCATGTTCCAGTGTATATCACCTATAGACAAACCTTTATGTCCACATCCGATTAGGGAAATGTTAGTGTAGGTGGGCACACTAGTATAAGGAGAACTAATTGTATGGGTAGGGGAGAGTGTGTGAATGAAAATCTATTTTGTGGGTATGCCTACATGTGCACATTTGATTGTGTATGTGAGTATGGCTGTGTGGGGGAGTGTATGCCTGTCTGCACACAAACACACACACACACGCAAAATGCTGTGTGCATAGGTGAAATGGTGCATTGTCTATATGTCTAATTGTGTTTGTGTGTACACTGCTATGTGTGAGTAAATGTCTGATTGTGGCATGCATGAGTAGCTACTTGGATGTGCATGTCTCATTATGTGTTTTGTCTGAATTTCTGAGTGTTTGAGTGTGAATGTGTATTTGAATATGCCTGTGAGTGATTGTGAGTGTATATGTGAGTGTATACGCTAGTATGTGTGAACATCTGGCTGTGTGTGTTTCATTGAACATGTCTGTATATGCCTGCCTGTCCATACACATCCGTGTGTGTGTGTGTGTGTGTGTGTGTGTGAATATGCCTGTGTGTATGCCTGTACATTCAGACAGGCATACACAGAGGTATATTCATATGTGTGAATGTGCCAGTTTGTACAGTTCTAATTATTTGCATGTATGTGTTTGTGTTAATGCATCTTTGTTCTGGAGCATATGTTGTAGAACACAACGTAAGGTAATGTCCATGCATGCCACTCTCAGCCTATAAGTGTGTTTAAGTGTGTGTGTGTGCGAGAGAGAGGATGTGTGTGAGGATGTGTGTGTCTGTGATGAGTGTGGATCAGTCCTTCTTGTGTGGATGGATGTACAGTTGTGTGTATGTGAGTGTACTTCCATGTGTGCATGTGTGTGAATATACCTTTGTGTCCAAGTCCATCTGTGAGAATGTAGGTGTAAATGATTCCTCTTTATTGTGTAGCTTCTCATATGGGTGTATGCACTTGTAGGAATGTACATGATGTACATATCTGGCTGTGATAGTGTGAGCATGTTTTGTGAGTACATTTGTATTTCCATGTCTGACTGTATGCATATGGGAATGAATTAATGAACAAGTCTATGTGCATGTGAACATGCCCACTTGTGTGTACAAGTCTGTGTTAGGAATGTCTGCGTATCTGTACTTCATGTCATTTACAAGCATGTGCATATCTAGGTGTTTATGTGTGTGAGTACACCCACACAGGTGTGTGAGTGTGTAAATATATGTGGTCATGTCTGGGTGTGTGTGTGCACACATTTGGGAGCTTGCCTCTCTGTCTCCATGTTTGTTCATCATCTCCTTGGGTGTGATACAAAGTCTGCCTGTGGACATGTGAAGGTATGCATGTATGTACCCCTGTGTTTGTGAGTGAATGTATGTCATTCGTGGGCATTATGTCATGTGAATGTATGTCATGCATGCATGCCTATGTTCAAGAGTAAACAGGCCGGGTGCGGTGGCTCACGCCTGTAATCCCAGCACTTTGGGAGGCCAAGGCAGGCAGATCACAAGGTCAGGAGATTGAGACCATCCTGGCCAACATGGTGAAACCCCGTCTCTACTACAAATACAAAAATTAGCTAGTCGTGGTGGCGGGCACCTGTAGTCCCAGCTACTCGGGAGGGTGAGGCAGGAGAATGGGGTGAACCCGGGAGGCGGAGCTTGCAGTGAGCTGAGATTGTGCCACTGCACTCCAGCCTGGGCGACAGAGCAAGACTCTGTCTCAAAAAAAAAAGAAAAGAAAAGGGTAAACGGATGTACACGTGTGACTAAGTACAGTGTGAGTGTGTCCATGTGTAAGGATGAGTGTAGGTGTTTGTGCATGTGTCTGTCAGTCGATGTGAAAGAGAGATACTTGGCCTTGGGCCTGTGCAGATTGGGCCTTATTGGCAAGGGGATGAAAAGGGAGAATACTTACAAGTCTGTGTACCTCAGTATGTATTTATGTGTATGACTGAGAGTCACTGGTGCCCTGCGAGACTATGTCTGTCTGTAAGTGTGTAGACATCCTGCAGATTGGCAAATTATGACACCTGATGCCTGTGACCTCCATTCTGGGGCTTCTCTGGCCTTGACCATGTACTGGGCTTTTGTGGGGGTCTCAGGATAATTCCTGTCATTATTCACACTCAAGAAGTGGGCACCAATCATGGCCGATGTCCTACTGGGGAAAAGAGGCCCATTTAGAAAAAGATTATTTGAAACACAAAGGACTCCCTTCTCATCCCCCCAACCATCAAAGGCCCAGAGTAGAGTGGCATTGTATGGTATCTAGGGTTGGTAAATAGTTTTCACTGAGGGGACCCAAATTATGCCATCCAGGCAGAAATCTAGATGGTGAAACCCCGTCTCTACTAAAAATACAAAAACAAAATTAGCCAGGTGTGGTGGCAGGTGCCTGTAATTCCAGCTACTCGGGAGGCTGAGGCAGGAGAATGGTGTGAACCCGGAAGGCGGAGCTTGCAGTGAGCTGAGATAGCGCCACTGCACTCCAGCCTGGGTGACAGAGCGAGACTCTGTCTCAAAAAAAAAAAAAAAAGAAAGGATCTTAGTAGAGAATGTGTGTGTGTGTGCATGTGTGTGTAGACTGGTATATCTGGTGAGAGAGAAAGGATGTGGTCTGCATGTGTGTAAGAGAGAGCATGTCCCGGGTGCAGTGGCTCATGCCTGTAATCCCAGCGCTTTGGGAGGCCAAGGCGGGTGGATCACCTAAGGTCAGGAGTTTGAGACCAGCCTGACCGATATGGTGAAACCCCATCTCTACTAAAAATACAACTGGGCGTGGTGGTGCATGCCTGTAGTCCCAGCTACTCGGGAGGCTGAGACAGGAAAATTGCTTGAACCCAGGAGGTGGAGGTTGCAATGAGCCGAGATCACGCCACTGCACTCCAGCCTGGGCGACAGAGTGAGACTCCGTCTCAAACAAAAAAAAAAGAGAGAGAGAGAGAGCGCATGGGTGTATGGGTGTTTCTGGGTAGGGTTTGCATGTGAGGCATTTGGGTGTGTTTGGGAGTGTGGGGTGAGTGTGGTTGTATGTAAAGTGGCCTGTGTGGGTGGAGGATGGTATAAGTGAGAGTTGGGTTGGGGATATGTGTGAGGATGTGTGTATTTGAGGGGTGTGTGAGTGTGGGTTTATCTGAATGGTGAGATAGGGTGGGTGGTGTGCATGAGAAAGAGAATTTGGGCACATCTGGGTGAGGGTGGGGGTGTATATAATTGGGGATGTCTATGGAGTGTGTGTATGGGTGGTGTGTGTGAGACAGTATGGATGTATCTGCATTGTGTGTGTACAGTGCGAGTAGATCTGGCTGATGGTGATTAAGAGAATTGGGGGGTCGAGATTGTGTTTGTGTGTAAGAGAGAATGGGGGTGTTTCTGAGTGTGGTAGAGGTGTGAGCACGCATGTCTGCCATGGGAAGAGCATGTATGTGTATCTGGATGAGGTGTGAGAGTTTGGGTTTAACTGGGTTGGAGGCAAGTGTGGATGTAGTGGGGGGGTGTATCAGAATATAGGTGCATGTGAGGTGTGGATGTATCTGGATGGTGTGTGAAAGAGAAAGTGTGTAAGTACATTTGGGCTGTGTGTGAGACAGTGTGTGGATATATTGGGGGTAGAGTGGGTTTGAATGTGGGTGTATCCGGATGGTAGGCGAGTGAGAGCATGGGTATATTTGGGTGATGGAGAGTGTAGTAAGGTATGTCTGGATGGCATGTGATGAGAGCTTTGGTTGTATCTGGGTGGAGAATGTGGGCATATATGTACTTGGGTGTGGATGTGAATGTGTATAACTGGATGGGTTGTGTAAAAGAGAGTTGGGGGCACAGCTGAGTGGGAAGTGTGTGTATGGAGTGTGGGTGCTTGTGGGTGGTGTGGAGGAGATGAGAGCATGGGTGGATCTGGGGAGTAGGGCGTGTGCAGAGGTCCACTGGATGGCATGTGTGAGAGTTGGCTATGTCCAGGTGGGTTGTGTGTGTGGATGGAGTTATACCTGGGTGGTGCATGTGGCTTTGAGTGGATCTCCATGGTCTATATGGGATGAATCTAGATGATGATGTAGGAGAGGATGGATGTGTCTGGATGGGGCTGTGAGAGTGGGGCTGTATTTGGAGTGTGTGTGTGCTGTGAGAGTGGGGCTGTATTTGGAGTGTGTGTGTGTGTGTGTGTGTGTATGGGTATG
Organism: Rhinopithecus bieti; assembly: GCF_001698545.2. Taxonomy (NCBI): domain Eukaryota; kingdom Metazoa; phylum Chordata; class Mammalia; order Primates; family Cercopithecidae; genus Rhinopithecus; species Rhinopithecus bieti. The sequence goes on along the minus strand of NW_016814987.1, from coordinate 103,854 downwards.
AGAATGATGTGTGTGTGTGTGTGGATGTATTTGGCTTGGGAATTTGTGAGTGTGAGTACTTGGATGGGGTGTGGGTAAGTGTAGTGCCTTTGGAAAGTATGTGTGTCATTGTGGGTGTGTCTTAATACTGTGTGTGAGAGAGAGAGAGAGATTGTAGGTGCACCTGGTTCAGGTATGAGGGCTCTGAGTTGGGGTGGGGTACAAGTTTGAGTGTATCTGTGTGATGTGAGAGTGTGGGTGTACTGAATTGGGAGTTTGCATAAGTGTGGAGGGCCTGTGCGTGTAAGTGCATTTGAGATGTGTGTATATGAGAACGGGTGTATTTAGATGGGATTTGTGTGAGAGGGTGTGGGTGTATCAGTGTTGGGTATATGTTTGAAAGTAGGTGTATTTGAGAAGAATGTGGGCACATCTGAGTTGGAGCATGTGAGAGTGTGGGGTATATCTAAGACCGCAAAGACCTATAGGATGTGAGCAGGGCTCAGCCTGTGTCTGAATGTCTACATGGCTATGAATCAGGATGTGTATATATAAATAGGATGTGTCATCTCCGGGTGGTGTGAGAGTGTGTGGGTGTGTGTGTGAGTGTGAGTGAATCTGGGGGGTGTGCATGTGGCTGCATCTGGCCACATGTGTGAGTATGTGGCCAGCATGTGAGTATGAGGATAGCATGTGTGAGTATTTGGGTGAGGAATATATCTGAGAATGTGACTGTATCTGTGTGTGAGTGTGCAAGTGGTATATCTAGAGGTTTTGTGTGTTCAATAATGTGGGTGTGTCTGGGTAGGGTGTGTGATTGTGGACATGTGTATGAATGTATATATATTTCCTGGGGCACATATATCTTTGCTGGAATGTCTGTAAATGTGAACATGTCCATGTTTGTTTATGTATGTGACTAGGTGTGTGTGGCCATTTGTACCTGAGTGTATCAGCTGGATTGGGTGTGCACGTGCTTGTGCTAAAGTGGTATGTATCTGTACTTGTGCATGAGGTGAGTGTACTTCTACATGTAAGTTGGATCTGCAAGGTCTCTGGAGGCAGCTTTTGTGTTCAAATCCTAGTTCTGCCATTTATTAGCTGTATGGCTTTGGGCAAGTCACCTAAGCTCAACAAAGCCCCAGTGTCTTATCTGTAAAAGTGGGAGTACTATTACCTATCTCATAGGATGAGGATTGGGTGAGTTATATGAAAAGCACTTAGAGGCTGGACGCGTTGGCTCACACCTGTAATCCCAGCACTTTGGGAGGCCGAGGTGGGTGGATCACCTGAGGTCGGGAGTTTGAGACCAGCCTGACCAACATGGAGAAACCCCATCTCTACTTAAAACACACACACACACACACACATAAAATTAGCCAGGCGTGGTGGCGCATGCCTGTAATACCAGCTACTCGGAAAGCTGAGGCAGGAGAATCACTTGAACCCAGGAGGTGGAGGTTGCAGTGAGCCAAGATCGTGCCATTGCACTCCAGCCTGGGCAACAAGAGTGAAACTCCATCTCAAAAAAGAAAAAAAAAAGAAAAGAAAAGAAAAAGAAAAAGAAGGAAAAGAAAGAAGAAAAGAAAAGAAAAGAGAAAAGCACTTCGAACAGTGCCTGGCATGTAATGAGTCCTCTGCACCATATAAGCCATTATGTATTACCATAATTATTAGCCATGCCAGTGTGTAATAGTATGTGTCCATCTGCAAGTGTGAATGGGGTTTCTATGTGCATATTTGCCCTGTTATCTGTGTCTATATGTCTGTGACAGAATGAGCATATCCTGTGTGTATCTGTGTTTGTACATGAAAGTGGGTTTGTACTTCTGTGTATCCCAGTGTGCATATAAAACCACGAACATGTGAGAAAGGAAGCATGTGTCCCGGGCGTGAATGGGGGGGGCTGGCCCCATGTGTGTATTTCCCAGTGCACACACATCTGGGTGTATGAGTGCACATGCCTGTATCTGTGGTAGTGTAGTGTCTGTGAGTGTGGGTGTGACCTGCACTGCTGGTGTGTCTGCACATGTGAGCATGCTTCTATCTGTGTGTGCATGCCAGTGTGTTTTTATCTGCCTATGTAAACAGGTTTGTAGGGGTCAATATGTAAATGTATGTATGTGAATCTCTGTTGCGAGTGCCTATGTCAGAAGGTTGGTATCCAGGTTTATATGTGATGATCCAGGTGCGTGCGTGTGTGTGTGTGTATAAAGGGCTAGTGTGCATCTGAGAGTCTTTCTGTATTTATAAACATCAGTGGCTATGTGGGTGTGTATGCTTCAGTCTGCATTGCTCTACATGCCTGCTTGCCTTTGTGTGTGTGTAGCAGTGAGGCTGAGCCATGTGCTTGTATGTGTGAGCAGGTCTGTACTCTGTGTATATGGATGTGTTCCAGGGCAGATTTTTGAGAGTGGCTTTGTATAATAATAGAGCGGGTTTTAATGTCTTAGTATAAGAACCAGTAGGGTGGCGCATGGGAGAGCATGGATCTATAGGATGTGAGCAGGACTTGACCTATGTTTTCTTATGTCTGTGCATGTAACACTGTATCTGTAAGTGTGTAGGTTCATGTAGTTTGGTTCATGTGTATGTATGTCTGTAAGTGCCTATGTAAATGGTGAACGCATTTCGCCTAGACCGCCTAGACCTGTATTCCTTTTTTTTTTTTTCCGTAGAAGAAAGACTATTAAGAAGGCTTTGAAGTTAAAAAATAAAACTCTCGGCAGGGCGCAGGGGCTCACGCCTGTAATCCCAGCACTTTGGGAGGCCGAGGTGGGCGAATCATGAGGTCAGGAGATCGAGACCATCCTGGCTAACACGGTGAAACCCCGTCTCTACTAAAATACAAAATTTTAGCCGGGCGTGGTGGTGGGCGCCTGTAGTCCCAGCTGCTCGGGAGGCTGAGGCAGGAGAATGGTGTGAACCCGGGAGGCGGAGCTTCCAGTGAGCTGAGATCACTCCACTGCACTCCAGCCTGGGCGACAGGGTGAGACTCCGTCTCAAAATATAAAAAATAAAATAAAATAAAATAAAACTCTCAATACAATTTTGTGTGTGACACAGGGTCTCACTCTGTCGCCCAGGCTGGAGTGCAGTGGCACGATCTCGGCTCACTGCAACCTCCGCCTCCATGCTGGCCATTTAATTTTTGTTAAATAGATTTTTTTTAACCCTTAAATTAGCTCAACAAATATATAATCAGTAATTTAGCTGTGTAAGATTAAAGCTCCATTACTTTATTTTAAATAAAATATGTTTTAGGCCAGGTGTGGTGACTCACACCTGTAATCCTAGCACTTTGGGAAGTCAAGGTGGGTGGATTGCTTGAGCCCAGGAGTTTGAGACCAGCCTGGGCAATATGGCAAAATACCATCTCTACAAAAAATAGAAAAATTAGCCAGGTGTAGTGGTGTGCACCTATAGTCCCAGCTACTCGGGAGGCTGAGGTGGGAGGATCATTTGAGCCCAGGAGTTCGAGGCTGCAGTGAGCCATGAACATGCCACTATACTCCAGCCTGGGTGACAGAGTGAGACCATGTCTCAAAAAAAATAAAACACCCCAGAACCTGTCTCTACAAAAAATAGAAAAATTAGCCAGGCATGGTGGCACATGCCTGTAGTCCCAGCGACTTGGGAGGCTGAGGTGAAAGGATCCCTTGAGCCCAGGAGTTCAAGGCTGCAGTGAACCAAGATCTCGCCATCGCACTCCAGCCTGGGTGACAGAGCGAGACCTTGTCTCAAAAAAAAAAAAAAAAAAAGTATATATATACATACACACACACACACACGTATATAGTTCTTAAAATTTATTCCATAAAGTACATATTTCCCTGTAAACTCCCTACATATACACAAGAGGTAAAAAGTGAAAAAAAAATTTTTTTTGAGACACAACCTTGCTCTTGTCGTCCAGGCTGGAGTGCAGCGGCACGATCTTACCTCACTGCAACCTCTGCCTCCCAGGTTCAAGCGATTATCGTGCCGGGATTAAAGTGCTGGGATTACAAGCGTGAGCCACGGCATCCAGCCAAAAAAAATTTTTTTAATTAAAAAAATGACGGCTGGTCGTGGTGGCCCAGCACTTTGGGAGGCCAAGGCGGGTGAATCACCTGAGACCAGGAGTTCCAGACCAGCCTGGCCAACATGGAGAAATCCCGTCTCTACAAAAAATACAAAAATTAGCCAGGTATGGTGGCGGGTGCCTGTAATCCCAGCTACTGGGGAGGCTGAGGTAGGAAAATCACTTGAACCCAGGAGGTGGAGGTTGCGGTGAGCCAAGATCGCACCACTGTACTCCAGCCTGGGCAACAAGAGCGAGACTCCGAC
>NW_016814987.1:96037-98948 GCF_001698545.2 Rhinopithecus bieti | reverse complement strand
GAAGTCCAAGGTTGAGGGGCATGTATCTAGCAAGGGCCTCCTTCCTGCGCCATCCCATAGTGGAGAGCAGAAAGGCAAGAGAACACGCTTTTGCATTAGAGAGATAGAAGAGGAGAGGAGAGGAGAGGAGAGGAGGGGAGGGGAGGGGAGAGGAGAGGAGGAGAGGGAAGAGGGAAGAGGGAAGAGGGAAGAGGGAAGAGAGGGAAGAGAGGGAAGAGAGGGAAGAGAGGGAAGAGGGAAGAGAGAAGAGGGAAGAGGGAAGAGGGAAGAGAGGGAAGAGAGGGAAGAGAGGGAAGAGAGGGAAGAGAGGGAAGAGGGAAGAGAGAAGAGAGATGAGAGAAGAGAGAGGAGAAGGGAGCCGAACTCATCTATTTATCAGGAACCCTTCCTACGATAGAAACCCACTCCCATGAAAACAGGATTAATCTGTTTATGAGGGCAGAGCCCTCATTACCTCATCACTTCTTAAAGGTCTCATTTCTCAATACTGCTGCATTGGGGATTAGGTTTCCAACACATGAACTTCAGAGGACACATTCGAGCCATAGCATTCTTCCTTAACTCCCAAAATCCATGTCCTTCTCACGTCTAAAATAGATTCATTCCATCCCAATAGCCCCAAAGTCTTGACTCGTTCCAGCACCAACTCAAAAATCCAAAATCAAGAGTCCCATTTGAATCAGACAGGAGACACTCTAGGTGCAATTCATCCTGAGGCAAATTTCTCTCCAGATGTTAGCCTATGAAAATAGCAAATTACGTTCTTCCAAAATACAGTGGTGGGACAGGCATAGGATAGACACTCCCATTCCAAAAGGGAGAAATAGGCAAGAAGAAAGGGGTAACTGATCCAAGTAAGTCCAAAATCCAACAGAGAAAACAACATGGTCTTTTGTGTGTGTGTGTGTGTGTGAGTTAAGGTCTCCCTCTCTGTCACCCAGGCTGGAGTACAGTGATGTGATCACGGTGTCACAGCTCACTGCAGCCTCAACCTCCTGGGCTCAAGCGATCCTCTCATCTCAGCCCCAGAGTTTTGTAGAGATGGGATTTGGCCATGTTGCCCAGGCTGGTCTCGAACTCCTGGGCTCAAGCAATCCACCCACCTCAGCCTCTCAAACTGCTGGAATTACTATGCCCAGCCAACAATAAGTCTTAAAGCTGGAGAATGATCTTTGATTCTGCATCCTGCATCCTGGGCACACTAGAGCTGGGCTGGGTCCCCAAGGCCTTGAGCAGCCCTGCCCCTATGGCTTTGCTGGGCTCAGTCTACCCAGCAGCTCTCATGGGTTGAAGTCTCATGCCTCCAGCCTTCCCAGGCTGAAGTTGTACATTCGTGGTCCTATAGTTCTGTGGTCTTGGGACAGCCCCACTCCCACAGTTCCATTAAGTGTTGCCTTAGTGGGGGCCCTCTGCAGTGGCTCCATCCCTATGACAAGTCTCTGTGTGGTTCCCAAGGCTGTCCATGAAATTCTTTGAAATCTAGACGAAGGAAGCCATGGTTCCACAACTCTTGCATTCTGTGTGCCTACAGAATTAGCACCATGTGGACACCACCAAGGTTTACAGGTTATACTTTCTGGAGCAGCAAGTAGAGCTGCACTTGGATCCGCTTGAGCCACAGCAGGGGCAGCCAAGGGGTGTTGCTCCAGAATTGAAGGAGTAGAGTCCCAAGGTGGCACAGGGCAGCAAATGCTGAAGTCCTAGGGATACCTCTCTAGAAACCTTGCCCTCAAGATCCTAGCTTGCCTCAAAGGCCTCTGAATAGAATCTGGCTTCCTTCTACCCATGTTAGTCTCTTTAGCAGTCTCTTGGTCACACCCTTAGTATTCTCTCCCCAACACGCTTTTGTAATTTTTACATGGTCAGGCTGAGAGTTTTCCAAATCTTTCTGTTCTGCTTCTCTTTTAATTATAAATTCTGTCTTTAAATCATTTTTTCTCTCGTTTTGCTGTACATAGCCAGTAGTCATGCAGCATCTCAAACACTTTGCTGGTTAGATATTTTTTCTGCTATATATGCTAGTTTATGACTCTTAAATTCTGCCTTCCACAAAGTCCTAGGACATGAACACAATTCTGCCAAATCTTTGCACGCATATAACAAAGGTGGCTTTTATTCCAGTTTCTAATACCTTATTTTTCATTTCCATCAGAGACCTCATCAAAATGGCCTTTACCGTCCATATTTCTGATCATGGGATTAGAAATAAAGCTAAGGAGCCTAAATCTCCTTAGGGATTACTTAAGTGGTCATGATCAGAACCACTTGGCAATTACATTTTTAACACGAGCATCACAACTGATCATGGCCACTTAAGTAATCCCTGAGGAGGTTTAGCCTTTCCCTACAGCACTTGTCTTCTTCTGAGGCCTCGACCAAAATCACCCTTAACCCTCTATTAATCGCATTACAGGCTTTTTCTAGCCTGCTCTTCCATATTCTTTCAACCTCTACCCATTACCCAGTTCCAAAGCCACTTCCACATTTTCAGACATTATAGTAACAGCCCTATTCTTGGTACCAATCTTCTTAGTCCATTTTGCGCTACTATAACAGAATATTTGAGACTGGTAATTTGTGAAGAACAGAGATTTTAGGCCAGGCGCGGTGGCTCACGCATGTAATCCCAGCACTTTGGTAGGCTGAGGCAGGAGGATTGCTTGAGGTCAGGAGTTCAAGACTAGCCTGGCAAACATGGTGAAACTGCATCTCTACTAAAAATATAAAAATTAGCTGGGCATCCTGGTGGCAGGTGCCTGTAGTCCCAGCTACTTGGGAAGCTGAGGCACAAAACTCACTTGTACCCGGGAGGCAGAGGTTTCAGCAAGCCTAGATCACGCCACTGCACTCCAGCCTGGGTGACAGAGCGAGACTCTGTCTCAAAAAGAAAAAAAAAAAAAAAGATAAATTC
>NW_016814987.1:93757-95795 GCF_001698545.2 Rhinopithecus bieti | reverse complement strand
GGGCGCCTGTAGTCCCAGCTACTCGGGAGGCTGAGGCAGGAGAATGGCGTAAACCCGGGAGGCGGAGCTTGCAGTGAGCTAAGATCCGGCCACTGCACTCCAGTCCGGGTGACAGAGCGAGACTCCGCCTCAAAAAAAAAAAGAGAGAGAGATTTTATTTTATTTCTTATCATTCTGGGGGCTGGGCTGTCCAAGATCATGTGGCTACATCTGGTGAGAGCCTTCTTGCTGCATCATCCCATGGTGGAAGGCAGAAGGGCAAGAGAGCATGTGCACGTGACAAAGAGAGAAGGGAAGTGGGTAGAACTCATCCTTTTATCAGGAACCCATTTCTGTGATAAGCAACCCACTCCTGTGATAACAGCATTCATCCATTTATGAGGGAAGAGTCCTCATAACCTCATTACCTCTTAAAGGTCCCACCTGTCAACACTGTTGCATTGGGGATTAAGTTTTTAACGCATGAACTTTAGGGGACACATTCAAACCATAGGAGACCGTAACTTTTAAATTCACTAATGTGAATTTGTAGTGGTCAACATCCATGCCCACTTCTGATCAAGTCATAAGTGGTTTGATTTATTCTATAGTCCTTTGATTCATTTATGGTCATTTTAATCTTGATTTGGCAAATCCACTGATGCTGAGCATAGATCTTCTACATCAAGTTATTGTGTTTCTTGGTGAAAGCTCAAACAAAGGAAATTAAGTAAATAACAATTGGTAGTTTTGACACAGATATAAACTTCTATTGTGGCCTGCCACTTTTTGATCTTGGAAAGCATGTTGTTGAGGTAAGACACATTCCATGGAGATTGTTCAGACACAATCCGATGTTTGACCTAATGTCCTCAGTAATTAACTTGAATGTATGAAATGTAGCTGCATCATTCTACAGGTCAGCAGAGCTGACCTCAAAAACACAAGCTTTGGGGTCATCAGATAACCCTTTGGTTTCTCAGAAGCCTCAGGTGCAGTTTCTAGTGTTGAGTATGGCTGGTGCTTTCACACCATACCCACCTTTCTTAAGAAATGCAACAACTGCTTATTCGTGCCTTCCTTTTCCACTTTCCTTTTATAATTCTCTTGTTCTTGTCATGGCCAGGCAGAGACTAAGGTTTTGTGCTTGAAATAGCTACATGATCTTTTCTATCTTTTGGTAGTCACCATCAACAGGAAATTGCTGGCATAAGTAGGTTGCAGCAAATGGTCAAAGAGTATTTTTTTATTGGGTTAAAACTCGTTTCTCGACAAATAAGCAGAATTTGGATAATTTGTAGTTTTTGAATGTTGTGCTTCAAAGGGAGGATTCTTTTTTAAATCTAGCATCTCTTTATTTTCTTTCAATCAAATATGAAATTTCATGTAACAAATGCAGGCCAGGTGCAGTGGCTCATGCCTGTAATCCCAGCACTTTGGGAAGCTGAGGTGGGAGGATTGCTTGAGCCCAGGAGTTTGAGACCAGTCTAGGCAACGTGACAAAACCCCGTCTCTACCAAAAATACAAAAATTAGCCAGGCACGGTGGCGCGTGCCTGTGATCCCAGCTACTCAGGAGGCTGAGGTGGGAGGATTGCTTGAACCTGGGAGGTTGAGGCTGCAGTGAGCCATGATCACCTCACTGTACTCCAGCCTGGGTGACAGAGTGAGACCCTGTTTCCAAAATAAATAGATAAATAAATAAATGCTCACAAATGGAATGCAACAGAAAATTTTCATTTTGTGTATCTTAAAATAATGATGGCCGGGCGCGGTGGCTCAAGCCTGTAATCCCAGCACTTTGGGAGGCCGAGACAGGCAGATCACAAGGTCAGGAGATCGAGACCATCCTGGCTAGCATGGTGAAACCCCGTCTCTACTAAAAAATTTTAAAAAAATAAAAAACTAGCCAGGCGAGGTGGCGGACGCCTGTAGTCCCAGCTACTCGGGAGGCTGAGGCAGGAGAATGGCGTAAACTCGGAAGGCGGAGCTGGCAGTGAGCTGAGATCCAGACACTGCACTCCAGCCTGGGCGACAGAGTGAGACTCTGTCTCAAAAAA
>NW_016814987.1:88110-90971 GCF_001698545.2 Rhinopithecus bieti | reverse complement strand
CCGTGTTAGCCAGGATAGTCTCGATCTCCTGACCTCGTGATCCGCCCACCTAGGCCTCCCAAAGTGCTAGGATTACAGGTGTGAGCCACCCCGCCCGGCCTTCTCTCTACGTTTTAGTGTTTGAAATGTGCTATAATAAAAAGTTTTTTATAAAGAAGTAACAATCAGAAAAATAAAATAATACTATTCTCTTTAGAAACACCTAATACTATATAATAGTCCACATAGCAACAATCATACAACACTTCTATTTTTTCTCTGTTTCTTGGTGATGAGACAGCCCTCCTATTTTGAAGAAGAAAAAAACTTGTGGAAAATAAGAAGAAAATCAAATTAAAAGAAAACAGGCGGGGTGCAATGGTTCATGCTTATAATCCCAAGACTTTGGGAGGCTGAGGCAGGAGGACTTCTTGAGCCCAAGAATTTAAGACTAGCCTGGGCAACATAGTGAGACTGCATCTCTACAAAAAAAAAACTTAAAAAATTAGCCGGGCATAGTGGCACATCCCTGTAGTCCCAGCTACTCTGGGGCTGAGGTAGGAAGATTGCTTGAGCCTAGGAGGTTGAGGTTCATGCCACTGCACTCCAGCCTGGGTGACAGAGCGAGACCCTAAATAAATAAATAAATAAATAAATAAATAAATTTTCAAAAATGAAGGCTAGGCGTGATGGCTCAGGCTTGTAATCCCAGCATCTTGAGGGGCTGAGCCCAGGAGTTTGAGGCTGCAGTGAGCTATGATTGCACCACCACACTCCAGCCTGGGTGACTGAGCGAGACTTTTTCTCTTTTTTTTTTTTCTTTTTGAGACAGAGTCTCACTCTGTCACCCAGGCCGGAGTGCAGTGGCATGATCTCAGCTCACTGCAATCTCCACCTCCCAGGTTCAAGCGTTTCTCCTGCCTCAGCCTCCGGAGTAGCTGGGATTACAGGCATGCACCACCACGCCCAGCTAATTTTTGTATTTTTACTGGAGACAGGATTTCACCATGTTGGCCAGGCTGGTCTAGAACTCCTGGCCTCAAGTGATCCTCCCACCTCGGCCTCCCAAAGTGTTAGGATTACAGACGTGAGCCACCGCGCCCGACCGACCTTGTCTCTTAAAAAAAATAAAAACAATAAAAAAAACAGAAAGGAAAACAAAAACAAACATCGTCCACATAGGTCTAGGCCAAACCCCAAAACCTCACTGATGATAAACAAATAGCAAAGTAATAATCATACTATCTGGAATGTTTCAGTGGGAAGTGATGAAAACAGTTACCACCTCCCTTTGCACATAGTTGCTCTGGAGCCATTCTTGCTCTAGCCCTTTGCTGTGGTAGGAGCCTACCAGCTGGGCAGCTCTGATCGTTTGTCCACTTATAAGTGCGAGAGTTAGCTGGTCTCTGCACATGAGCAGGTTTGGCTCTAGGGATATACCTGTTGCAGGATGTGTATATCAGTTAAGTGTATCTGTGTGTGAGCAAGTTTATATGTGTACACGTTTGCCCATGTGTACTTGTCTTTGTGTGTGTCTGTATATGTACAATATGCAATTTTTATCTTTGTGTTTCTTTGCATATTGCTAAAGTGTATGAGTGTGCCTCTCTGTGTGTGTGTTGGAGCTGTTATAAGTCTGTTCATGGGTGGGAGTGTATATGTGAATGGGTGTGTGTGTGTACATGTACCAGGATATACATACTTGTCTTGGTGAGCACACCTGATCTATGTGAGAGAGTTTGAATCTGTCTCTTTGTGTTAGAGTGTGTGTGTATATGTGAGCAGTTTTTTACTTGCCTGCTTTTTTCTCAGTGCATATATATCTGTAGGTCTCTGAGGGGAATTCTATGTACTATACCTGTGTGTGTTTGTGTGTGTGTGTTTGTATACACACACGTGGTAGGGTTCAAGTGTGTGTCAGCCTGCTGGCATATGTAAGTAACTTTGAATCTGAGTGTTAATATTGTGACAGTGTTTATATATGTGACAATATCAATATACAACTTTGTGTATATCTGTGTTGTGTCTGAATATGTGAGAGGATTTGAATAATCAGCTATATTGGGTCAATGAGTATATATATGTCTGTGTGAAAGAAAGTATATGTGGGTAAGTTTGCTTGTGTGTACCTATCTATCAGTGTTTGAGATCTCGTTCATCCATGTATGTGTTAGGGGAGTTATAAAGGTGGTTTTGTGGACCATTGCTTGTGTGTATGTGTGTGAATGAGCGTGTATCTGAGTGTGTCTGTGTATGTGAACAATTCTCAGCCCTCTCATACCCAGTACCCTCTTCTATGTAACGGATATTCTGTAACACCCCTTTACTGTCTGGAAATGAAGTTCTCAGGTAGCATAATCTCTCTGCATATGTAATTTTTTCTTTTTTGAGATGGAGTTTCACTCTTGTTGCCCAGGCTGGAGTGCAATGGCACGATCTCAGCTCACTGCAACCTCCGCCTCCCGGATTCAAGTGATTCTCCTGCCTCAGCCTCCCGAGTAGCTGGGATTACAGGTGCATGCCACCACGCCCCCCTAATTTTGTACTTTTAGTAGAGACGGAGTTTCACCATGTTGGCCAGGCTGGTCTCGAATTCCTGACCTCAGGTGATCCGCCCACCTCAGTCTCCCAAAGTGCTGGGATTACTGGTGTGAGCCACCGTGCCCGGCCCTCTGCACGTGTAAATTTAAAAAGAAATTCCATATTTTATACAATATCCATTTTGTATTAACTAAAATACAAATAAGAAATAAAAGGAAAATGATTTATAAGAAAACGATTTGTATTTCAATTTGTAAATGCTTGGGCATGACACTCCCCAGGAGATTCAAGGAAGTAATTAGAGGCTCCCAATGTCTCTCTCTCCTTTTTTTTTTTTTTTT
>NW_016814987.1:80468-87821 GCF_001698545.2 Rhinopithecus bieti | reverse complement strand
TAGACGGAGTTTTGCTCTTGTTGCCCAGGCTGGAGTGCAGTGGCGCAATCTCAGCTCACCACAACCTCTGCCTCCCAAGTTCAAGTGATTCTTCTGCCTCAGCCTCCCCAGTAGCTGGGATTACAGGCATGCGCCACCACATCCTGTTAATTTTCTATTTTTTATTTTTAGTAGAGACGGGGTTTCTCCATGTTGGTCAGGCTGGTCTCAAACTCCCGGCCTCAGGTGATCCGCCCACCTCGGCCTCCCAGAGTGCTGGGATTACAGGCGTGAGCCACTGTGCCCGGCCCCCAATGTCTTATACTGGGTAAATATGGATTTAGGAGAAGGGGAAACATCAGAGGCAGGACGTGCAGGAAAATGACAGGCACAGGCCTTGGAGGTGAGATTTCCCAAAATAGTCAACAACTCTAAGGAAAGGTCATCCCAAACCAAAGTACAGCCTCCTCTTTACTTACATGACAGCCACGTTCCTGGATAATTAGGGGTATGTTAAAATCAAGAGAAAAAAAATGGTGTTTATCTGTGAAGTAGACTCTAGGTTCACTTAAAAGTCCAAAGTCCTAGAGGATGCGGGACATGTTGGCTGCGTGGGACTGTCCCCCATATTACTGGATGGCCAACATCCTCCCCGACTCCTAAATGTCGGAAGGACACCCTACACCCCAGCATTGTGGCCATCAAAAATGCTCCTACACAAATTTCCAAAATGTCCCCTAGAGGGCAGTAACGCCTTTGTTGAGGACGAAGCGCTGGCGCTCGAAGAGGGTACATTGCGTACCTGTGTGAACACGGCAGAGTACAAGACGTACCTCTGCCTCCGTGTGCGTGTGTGCGTATGTGTAAGTGTGTGTGTTGCATGCGTGCGCACGCGTTCCTCATGCAAGAGCGGGTTGCTGTCTGAGGGTGTCCACAGCAGTAGACTGTTTATGGAGGGAGGAGGTGTGCAGGTGTCTGGGCTCGAGCAGGTGTGCGCGTGTTCTGTGTTTGCACGCGTCTTGAGCCTCAGCTGGGCCCGGGCTGCGGCTGCCAGTCTGCGGAGGAAGACCCTCTCCTCACTTGTTTGTAACATGTCCCGAGCTTTCCCAGGGTTTTGTTTGTTTGCGGCTATTGTTTCGGGGGGATGTGGGGGTTTTAATTTTATCTTTAGCTTTTGTTTTCACTGAGACTCAGGGCTACGCATTATCCACCTTCTTGGTCTTAGTGTGGCTCTCCGTGTCTCCCTCTCTATCTCCATCTTTATTTCTGTCTCTGTCTCTATCTCTCTCCAGCGCCCGTCTCTTATCTCTGCCCCACCCCACCCTGTCTGTATTTTTCTTTCTTTCATGGCATTAGCCCTCTCCCTCTCCCTGCTCTCCTTTTCTCTCTCTTGAGCTCTCTCTCTCTCTCTGTCTCTATTTCTCTCCCTTCTCTGTCTGGCGTGCTGGTTTCTGTGTGTGTCTCTGTCTCTTTTTTCTCACTCTCATTTTCACCCTTCTTCCCCTTTCTGTCTCTCTCTTCCTCTCTGTATGTAAGGATCTCTCCCCTTTCTCTGTTTCTCTGTCTCTTTCTCCCTCCTATGTCTCCATCTGTCTCTGTCACACACACCTGTCTCTCCTTCTCTCTCTCTCTCTGTATCTCTCTGGCCTCTCTCTTACATTCAGTCTCTCTCTGTCTTTATCCTTTTCCCTCTGCCTCCCCTCCAGGTAAAAGAGAGAGAGAGAGAGAGAGAGAGTGTGTGTGTTTACATTCACCCAGCTGTGGGCTGTTCCACAGTCTGAGGGGGCTGTCAGGCTTTGAAGGGCTGAAAGGGAGCCCACCAACCCCATTTCTGCTCAGCCCCTGCCCTAGCACTTTCTAAGGGCTAGTTTGGCCTCCTGCCATGGGCTCTGAGATTTCAGGGTGCCATCAAAAAGCCTGGCTCGGGCACAGTGGCTCACGCCTGTAATCCCAACAATTTGGGAGGCCAAGGTGGGCGAATCATTTGAGGTTACGAGTTGGAGACCAGCCTAGCCAACATGACAAAACCCTGTCTCTACTAAAAATGCAAAAATTAGCCAGACGTGGTGGCACGTGTGCTTGTAATTCCGGCTACTCGGGAGGCTGAGGCACGAGAATCACTTGAATCCAGGAGGCGGAGGTTGCAGTGAGCTGAGATTGTGCCACTGTACTCCAGCCTGGGCAACAGAGCGAGACTCTGTCTAAAAAAAAAAAAAAAAAGCCAGGCCCCAGGTGGCAGGCCAGGCTGGATTGAGCTGGAAAACATGCAGAGGGGAGACTTTTCCTGGGAGGGAAGGAGTAGGAAGACATCCACTCAAGTTGCACCCCCTAATCCCAGCCCAGCCCCAGCCCAGCCCCAACAATCATCCTGAGCTTCCCCAGTTTCTGCCCAGTTGCCTCACTGCCTTCCCCCTGGGACCTGTGCTGTTACCTAGTCACATCCCCACACTCCCAGAGCTCTCCTCTTTCCCACAGCTTTGCTGCGCTGCTCTCACTGCCAGGTGTACCCCGCAGGCTGCTCTTGTAGTGAATCCTGCCTGGATGTCTCCAGGGCGCCCTCTCTGACCCACAGCCCCAGCCCGTTTAATCCCTCAATCAATTCATTTGATGCATTGTCACTGAGAGCCTACCATGATGTGCTATGTAGTGTTCTTTCAGAGGAGAGTCAGTGAGTCTTTAACTCCTGCCTTTGTGGAGCTTTCATTCTGATAGGACAAGGCAGGCAATAAACCAAAATTTAAAAGTAAATTATATAGTGTGTTAGAAGAGAGAAATTCTAGGAAGCACAATAGGGAGAGTGGCATGGAGGGGGTATTATCTGTCACCTGGATTGCTGCAGGGGCCTCTGAGTAGTCTTCCCTACTTCCATCTGCACCCCACATGACCCCTGCTCTTCACAACAGCAAGCGGGATTCTGTTCCATCCTAGATCATACCACATCTGGCCTCTGCTCAGAATCCTCCCGTGACTCCCATCTCATTCAGAGGAAAAAGCCCTCGCCACAGCCTCCCCAATCTGACCTCACCACCTTTCTGACCTCACCTGCCACCACATTCCCCTGACTCACTGTGTTCCACCCACCGTGACTTCCTTGTCTTCCTCAAACATGCCATGTAGAGTCCCACCTCAGGGCCTTTGCTGTGGCCGTTCCCCCTGCCTGAACTTCTCTTCCCCCAGATATCCCCATGACTCACTCTCTCACTTCTCTTAGGTCTATGCTCAGATGACACCTCCTCCGTGAAGCCTCCCCTGTCCACCTCATCTAAAACTGCAGCATCTTCCCCACCCCTAGCACTTCCTATCTTCCTTCCCTCCTTTTTGTTTATTCTTAGGAACTTGTCATCATCTGACACACTATACTTCACCCGTGTCTCTTCTTTATTATCTAGAATGTCGGTTCCACAAGGGCCAGGATCTTTATCTGTGTTCAATACCTAGAGCAGTGCCTGGTACACAGTAGATGCTTGATAAATATTTTTTCAGTGTATGAATGAATATGCACAAGCATACCTACATGTTTATAATCACACATACTTGCCTCCTGACCTAAAATAAAAACCAAAGTCCTCATCGTGGCCCACAGCCCTACACAATCTGGCCCCAAGGCACCTCTGCGACTTCACCTTCCACCACTGTCTCCCTTGTTCTCACTGTTCCTGCTGCACTCATCTTCCTGCTGTTCCTCAAGCATACTAAACACATTCCCCATCATGAATAAAGAAATCTATTAAGTGAGTGGTACCAGCATTTTATGAACACATGAAAGAGAATAAAAATGAATGGGGTACATTGCATACAGGTTCAGTACTGTTTTGTGAAACTTTTGGTTGAGTTGTGTGTGTGCGTGAGTGTATGTGTAGTGGGTTGTGATGTAAAATGTATTTTTTTACGTGGGTGACAGTAAAAAAAAAGTCTGAACACAACCTTAGCGCTTTGCAAAGAGGGAGAAGAGCTGCACCAACATCCCTGCCCCACAGATCCACTAATGGAGGAAACAGGTAACCAAAGACATCCAGAGAAATGCAGCATCCTCACCTGACAAGGAGTGGGTAGGAGCAGGAGTGGTCCAGGGGCAGGGCCTGGCACCAGCCAGGGTATAATTGGGGAGGGTTCGTAGACACACTAACCCTGCCCTTTCTGTTTCTTCCTCATCTTTCCTTTCCATCTGTTTCTCATGGCCTCCTGTCTGGCTGTCTCTCTCTCCCCTCTCTTTCTCTCTCCTCACTCTTTCTCATCCCCTCCATTTCTGTGTCAATCTCAATCCATTTATCACTTTTCTCTTTGTTCTCTCTCTCTCTCTCTCTCTCTCTCTCTCTCTCTCTCTCTCTCTCTCTCTCTTTCCCGCTTTGTCTCTGCACGCCTGTGTGTTTTTCTCCCTCTCTGTCTCTCTCTTGCCCTCATCTCTCTGTCTCTCTGTGTCTGTGTCTCCCCCGCTCATTCCCATTTGCAGGTGCAATGTAGCAGGACAACTCATGGAGCCCCCCCGGGCCCATCGAGTACCGGACTGGCTGACCCCGTAGGGTTGGCAGTAGCCCCTGACCCTCAGTATGGCCAACACCACCGGAGAGCCTGAGGAGGTGAGCGGCGCTCTGTCCCCGCCGTCTGCATCGGCTTATGTGAAGCTGGTACTTCTGGGACTGATTATGTGTGTGAGCCTGGCAGGCAACGCCATCTTGTCCCTGCTGGTGCTCAAGGAGCGTGCCCTGCACAAGGCTCCTTACTACTTCCTGCTGGACCTGTGCCTGGCCGATGGCATACGCTCTGCCGTCTGCTTCCCCTTTGTGCTGGCTTCTGTGCGCCACGGCTCTTCATGGACCTTCAGTGCACTCAGCTGCAAGATTGTGGCCTTTATGGCCGTGCTCTTTTGCTTCCATGCGGCCTTCATGCTGTTCTGCATCAGCGTCACCCGCTACATGGCCATCGCCCACCACCGCTTCTACGCCAAGCGCATGACACTCTGGACATGCGCAGCTGTCATCTGCATGGCCTGGACCCTGTCTGTGGCCATGGCCTTCCCACCTGTCTTTGACGTGGGCACCTACAAGTTTATTCGGGAGGAGGACCAGTGCATCTTTGAGCATCGCTACTTCAAGGCCAATGACACGCTGGGCTTCATGCTTATGTTGGCTGTGCTCATGGCAGCTACACATGCTGTCTATGGCAAGCTGCTCCTCTTCGAGTATCGTCACCGCAAGATGAAGCCAGTGCAGATGGTGCCAGCCATCAGCCAGAACTGGACATTCCATGGTCCCGGGGCCACCGGCCAGGCTGCTGCCAACTGGATCGCCGGCTTTGGCCGTGGGCCCATGCCGCCAACCCTGCTGGGTATCCGGCAAAATGGGCATGCAGCCAGCCGGCGGCTACTGGGCATGGACGAGGTCAAGGGTGAAAAGCAGCTGGGCCGCATGTTCTACGCGATCACACTGCTCTTTCTGCTCCTCTGGTCACCCTACATCGTGGCCTGCTACTGGCGAGTGTTTGTGAAAGCCTGTGCTGTGCCCCACCGCTACCTGGCTACTGCTGTTTGGATGAGCTTCGCCCAGGCTGCCGTCAACCCGATTGTCTGCTTCCTGCTCAACAAGGACCTCAAGAAGTGCCTGAGGACTCACGCCCCCTGCTGGGGCACAGGAGGTGCCCCGGCTCCCAGAGAACCCTACTGTGTCATGTGAAGCAGGCTGTTAGGCAGACAGGCAGAGAGAAGTTCATGGCCACCGTGATGGGGCCAATAGCAAGGGAAGGGTAGGGGCCCATACAGGAGTCCTCCTTTCTGAGCTCCAGCCCCAGCCCCTCGAACCACCTGTAATCTAGGCACCTTTGCCAACACCTCCCAAGGATGGAGGACTGGGCAAGGGACTGGGAAAGAGGCATATTTAGTTTTGTGGGGCCTGTCTCCGCTGCCTCCTTCTCCACTTCTACAATCTCATTCTCTCTCTCATTCTCTCTCTCTCTCTCTCTCTCTCTCTCTCTCTCTCTCTCTCTCTCTCTCAGAAGTGACAATTCAGAAAAAGAAAAGAAAACTGAGAATGCAGGTTTTTCTACTAACAGCTGAGGAGACAGGCTTTCTTACTTTAATGTCTCTCCTTCTGACACTGTCCAGAAGGGAGAAATTTGTCCTGTAAAATAGACTTCCAGAGCTCTTTTGCCCCCTCTGCTCCCATGCACCCTCTCCTTCCAAGTCCTTTAGCAAGGCCTGGATGTTTAGGGAGAAAGTGGTCCAAGGCTGCTGACAAGAGGGACCAAAGGGGGTGCTGGGTTCCCATGGAGCAGGGATGTTTAATTACTATGTCGTGTGCAATGTTGTTTTAGGCCAACCCTTGCCCCAAGCCCAGTCTCCTCTCCCTCCCCACCATGTCCAGACCTTCCAAATGGTTCTTGTGCATCTGTTGGAGAAGTCAAGGGAGTAGGGAGAAGGGTCCCAAGGATGGGCCCAGGTTAGGTGAAGAGTAGGATGTGAGCTGAACTCCTCGAATTGAAGAGACCCACACTTGGTCACATTCTCTCACGCTGCCTTCAGGATCCCCAGCCCCCAACTCTTCTTCCTGAGGATGGAAATCCACTCCAGCCCCACTAGGACTGATGTGGGTGCCATACAGACAGGAGTGGCCCACCAGGAAAGTGTAGGGAGGGAGCTGAACTCCCCAGAGTAGCTGGACCACAAAGACTTGGGTCAGAGCCGATTTCAACCCCAGAATTGTCTCTTGGGTTCACTCTACTCTTCTGAAAATGAAAATTTGTTTGGGGCCTTGGTAACCGATAGTGGTACAAACTCCAAGGCACTGTGGACTTGAGTCCATTCCTATCTGACCTTTTTTTGTCCCCCTCAAGCCTCAGGGGCCTCAAGCCCCTCCTTAGTAGCCCTTGGCCAACCGGGCCCTGAGCCCCAAACATCCCTTTTCCCAACGACCCTCCTTCCCCTTCCTTCCCCCACCCTTACCTACACCCAAAGTGGAGCAGACTGCAGCCAGATTCTCCAGGTGAGAGATCCAAGCCTCCCTCCCGGGGGTGGAGTCCACTCTGGGCTTACTTCAAGGCCTGTTCTATGGATTGGTGAGCCAAGCTGGCACTCCTTGCCCTGGTCTTACCTGGGTTCTCTGTCCCCCCTCACTTCCTGTGGGGCCGGAATCTGTATTTATCCATCCCCCTTTCCCTTCTTTATAGAAGTCCCTGTCCTAAACTCCCTCCCTACCCCAAGAGAGCCCCAGAACTGGGGAAGCCTGACCCATACAGAATGGGGAGGGCACTCTAGACAGGAGAGACATTAATGAGCCTGGCTGCGGAGTGGCCCTGGAAAGGCAGGCCAGAGTGGCTGAGAGGCCGGGAGTGGGGGAGCCTGTTCTCTCAGCGATAGTGATGGGGGTGCCTTTCCGAGGGGGT
>NW_016814987.1:77924-79878 GCF_001698545.2 Rhinopithecus bieti | reverse complement strand
GAGGGGGTGGGGTGGGAAGACCAAGGGGGGGGGGGGTAGTTAGGGTACATTCAGGAGGGTTTTCCTCCATTTCTTTTTTCTAACTGCCTGGATTCACCATTGGATTTTGTAAATGGAAAAACTGAAATGAACAATGCTATATTGGATGTTTTCTCTTTCTGTGTGTGTGTGTGTGTGTGTGTGTGTGTGTGTGTGTGTGTGCATGTGTCCTGTCTGTGTGACCACATGTGGAGAGACACGATTGAGTGATAGTGTGTGTCTGTGTGATTTTGTGTGGGGAGGCACTTCTGAGGAAAACTTGCCTGGTGCACACACGTAAGCAAATGCCTGTATATGAGGACATATACAGCATGTGCATGCATGCACGCGCACACACACACACACACACCACAGTTGAGAGGAGACAAACTAGAGTATGTGCCCATGGTAGGAAGTAGAGTGGTCAATAGATGGATCTTGGAAACTGTACATAGGTAGGTAGCAAGAGGGTAGATTCCCATCTCACAAGATGGGTCTCCCTTGGCCCAGGCCCTGAGCACTGGAGGGCTGGGGCCGCCAGGGTACTTGAGAACCTCATCTCCTCACAAAGCCTGTAGCCCCATCTCAACCCCGTCTCAGTCTCCTTTCCAAACTCAAACAAGGTGTTCCTAAAATTGGACCACCATGGAGAATGGGGACTGGGAATTGAGGATCAAATGTGAGTGAAACTGATGGGATTAGGAAATGCCCCTCACAAAGTAATGGCTTCTGGAAGGACTGCTCAGTCTGGGATGGGAGCCCTTCCTAGGGGCCACTGTATGCAGCTGGGACTTTGGTCAGCTTTGACCAAATTTAGAGGGAGGGATGTCATGGGGAAAAAAAACCCAAGCCCAGGAGTCTACCCAGCCAGCCTGCTCCCTAGACAGTGAATTTACTATCTATTTATTCTCTCAGGTGCACAGAATTGAGTTGACCATACTCCTCAGTTCTTGGCACACTATATCATCATTGGTCCATGTGAGGCCCTTTTATTTTTTTGTCTTCAGTTTTGTCCCCTTCATCACCCATTCCTGATCCCATCCTCCCTACCCCCTACACAGGCACCCACTCTCGTGTATTTAACGTATGTCTTTCCAATCCACCGTTCATGTGTTTATTTACATATATGTGTATCTGTGAAAAGTGTATGGTATTGCTGTGTGTTTTAATTTACATAAACAGTATTGTACTATAAATCTTGTTCTGTTTCTTTTTTCACTCAACATTCTGTCTTTGAGAGATCCAGCCATGTTGCCGTATATAGATCTAATTCATTCTAGTGGTCCATCTTAAACATATATCACATTTTTCTTATCCACTCCCCTGATGATGAATCCCTAGGTCTCCTCTCTGCTCCACGACAAGGTTGCAATGGGCAGTTACCTACACCTCTCTTTAGGGATGCCTAATTTAGGGGAGAGAAAACTGAAGCTCAGAGAAGGGCAGTGATTTGGTTAAGGTTACAAAATGAGGGGCACACCCATGATGTGAATCCCAGCACCAAAGCCAGCCCTCCACCACCATGCCTCACAAAAGACCATCCATCTCTGGTTTAAAAGAAAATCTTAAAATACAGCATACACGGAGGAAAGGGAGAGGAAAGGATGGAAAGGGGAGAAGAGGCAGAAAATGCTAGAAAATTCTAGCAAATGAGCTGAATCACAATCATTTTTATGACGCAGAGGAAGTTACTTTTTTGTGTGTGTGATTATTATTTGTAGGGCCATTTTGCGGAGATGGAAAACGCCACGTCAAAACCTGGCCCCCAAACCAAACACCCTGGGTGCCTAAATTGCAGGCGCAGGCGGTAGGGCAGCCCGAGCCCCCGAGGAGCGACGGCAGAGTTCACCCAGGGGGCAAACGTGGGGGGTGGGGGAAGGGGCAGAAGTGGAAGGTGGGGGAAGAGGAAGAAGCGGTGCGGGGCTGAGGGAAGGGG
>NW_016814987.1:65309-74631 GCF_001698545.2 Rhinopithecus bieti | reverse complement strand
GAGGGGGGGGGACGCGGGGGACCGGGGTTATAAAACTGGACCACAGATGGGAAAGGGGGAAGAGGAGGAACATAGCATTGAAAAAAGGATCACAGATGATAAAAAGGAGGAGGGCAGTAAAGGGGCACACAGCAAAAAAATTGGACTAGAGATGGTGAAAGGAGGAGGGGAGGGGCACGTAGGAGATCAACTGACTCAGAGACCTTGAAGAGGGAGGGGAATGGCACACAGCAGAGAAACTGCCCAGAAAGGGTGCCTGAGCCATACAAGGCTCTGTGAATCTAGATTTCTGCTTAAGATACTAGGAGACCCCAATCCTGGCTGGAGTGCCTTGCGTTGGAGGGAAATGGGCTAGAGAGGGGCTGGAGCCCCTGAAAGGTCAAGAGAGGGAGTGTCTAGGTATAGAGAAAAAGGAGTTAAGGAAAGAGGAGAGTAGATGGACACATATACATACGTGTAACAGGAACATAAATCTAACATCCTAATAGAATTATGTGGATACAGACCCTTAGCGCCCTCATACAAAACAGCACATGGTAAGAGGCCCTTAGCACCCAGGCATACAATATCATTTAGACATAGGACCTCAGCTCCTAGACACAGTATTATGTGACCACAGGTCCTCAGCATGTAGACACATGGCATCACTTGACCACAAGCCATCAGAGCCATTCACACATCATGTAGACATGGACCTTCAACACCCATACATACAACATCATGTGACCACAGGCCCTCAGCAGTCAGATACAGCATCACTTGGACGTGGGCCTTCAGCCCCCAGACATGTGCATTTTGTGAACACAAGCCTTCAGCACCCAGAGACATATACCACATGCACATAAATTGTCAATACTCTGCAGGGCCACCTAACATAGAGGTTTATCATGGGAATAAGTATGGGTTATGTCCCATGACTCACTTGCTTCATACATACAACATAAACACAGAAGGAATCCTCCTGCTCCAGCCTCTCTTACTGTGCCCTCCCTGGCCTTCCGTCCCTCCCTTTCACGGAATAGTCAATCCTTGACCTAAACTGCTCCACTCATCAGTTCCTCAACCACCCCAGAATTTCAATTTTGATCAACCGACGTGATGAAGACATTTTCCGCTACTTGACCAATCTGCAGGTCAGGCCAGAGAGACATTTTTTAGTAGGATCGGGCAACGAATCTGGTTATTGGAGGTGAGGGGAGGTGGGTGGGAAGGGCCGTGGTGTGTGTGGGGGGAGACAGATTCCACCATCACCCCCACCTGGAGCAGGTACAGGATCTCAGACATATCTCCATGGGCTACAAAATGAAGCTGTACTTCCAGACAAACCCCTACTTTACAAACATGGTGATTGTCAAGGAGTTCCAGCGCAACCGCTCGGGTAAGAGGCAGTCCCAGAGTAAATCCATGTCCCCCCCAATCTGTCCTTGTTTTGTCCCATCTCCATAGCCTTCTTTCTCCCTAGGCCGGCTGGTGTCTCACTCAACTCCAATCCGCTGGCACCGGGGCCAGGAACCCCAGGCCCGCCGTCATGGGAACCAGGATGCAAGCAACAGCTTCTTCAGCTGGTTCTCAAACCATAGCCTCCCAGAGGCTGACAGGATTGCTGAGGTGGGGCCCTTCCTGGCATCACCAGAGAAGGCCTTGCTAGGCTTGTTCCTGGGTGCGTGGGGAATTAAGAGTAGGATCTGGAGCTTGTACTAATGGCTGTCTTATCTCCTCTCCCCTTTTTCAACAGATTATCAAGAATGATCTGTGGGTTAATCCTCTACGCTACTACCTGAGAGAAAGGGGCTCCAGGATAAAGAGAAAGAAGCAAGAAATGAAGAAACGGTAATGGGGGGTTTGGTGGCTGAGAGGTGGTTTGTTGGGGATGGGGCAAAAACTAGTGTAACACAGGATTTATGGAGCGAAAGGGACCTTTGAGATAATCCCAGTGGAATATGTTTTACAAGTGGGAAATCATGTCCAGAAATGGCTTGAGGTTACACAGTCAGGGGCAGAAGTGGGACTTTACCCACCCTAGCCCCATCCCTGGGATCCCTTATAGCCTACTGCTTCCCTAGTTACTCTCCACCTTTGAGTGCTATGGGTACACCTCCTCCCACCAACCCCATACTCAGCCACAGCCTTCCCTACAGTAAAACCAGGGGCAGATGTGAGGTGGTGATCATGGAAGACGCCCCTGACTATTATGCAGTGGAAGACATTTTCAGCGAGATCTCAGACATTGATGAGACAATTCATGACATCAAGATCTCTGACTTCATGGAGACCACTGACTACTTCGAGACCACTGACAATGAGATAACTGACATCAATGAGAACATCTGCGACAGCGAGAGCCCTGACCACAATGAGGTCCGCAATGAGACCACTGATAACAACGAGAGTGCTGATGACAATGAAACCACTGACAACAATGAGAGTGCAGATGACAACAATGAGAACGCTGAAGACAATAACAAGAACACTGATGACAACGAAGAGAACCCTGACAACAACGAGCACACTTATGGCAACAACTTCTTCAACTGTGGCTTCTGGGGCAGCCATGGCAACAACCAGGACAGCAGCGACAGTGACAATGAAGCAGATGAGGCCAGTGATGATGAAGATAATGATGGCAACGAAGGTGACAATGAGGGCAGTGATGATGATGGCAATGAAGGTGACAATGAAGGCAGCGATGATGACGACAGAGACATTGAGTACTATGAGAAAGTTATTGAAGACTTTGACAAGGATCAGGATGACTACGAGGATGTGATAGAGATCATCTCAGACGAATCAGTGGAAGAAGAGGAGGGCATTGAGGAAGGTGAGCTAACCCCCGCCCCCAACCCTTGTCTTCCGTCTTCTTTTCTTTCAGAGCAAGCCTGGCCAAGGACAGGGTATCAAGGCATGAGCACAATCTGCTTTTATGGAGGAAAGAAAAAGCATTCTGAGCAACTTTTTAAACAAAGGAAGTCCAGTGAACATTTAACTTAAAAATGTAACAAAACTCTAAAAAATCATTTTAGTTCTAGGTGATGGGTAGATGGTTGTAACAGCAAAAGATGAAGAGTACACAGAGATAGGAGACAGTGGGTGGAAAACTAAAAAGGACACTTCACATCGAGGTGGGGGAGTGGCAAAACACAGTGCATTTCAGCACAGTCTGTACCCAGCCTTGGCCTTTGGCGAATTCCCAGGCTTGTGCTGGGAGCAGAGCATGAAGTGAACAGTGTGCTCTCTGAGCCCAGAAAAGGGTGCAGCCAGTTCTACCTCAAAAGTTGGGGGAGGGGGGCGGGGGAGAGCTAGAGGAAGAAGGTGACATCTGAATTGGAGGCTGCATTCACACTGAGGAGCATCATGGAGCATTCTCCGTGGAGTGGATCATGTGAACAAGGACTTGGAAGGGTGAAAATGCATGGTATGTTGGGCAGGGTTTCCAAAATTATGTCCTGAGGATCATTCACCAGATCCAAAAGCTGCTTCCCACAAAAGGTTTCAGTGGTCGTATATGTTGGACAAGTACTACATATAATGCCCTCTTGTAGAGTCACATTAGCACCTTAAAGGCTCTGAGAATAACATCAGAATTATAAGGATGCTGAGAAGTACTCAGATGGGAGGTGGAAGGGGCAGGAAAATCAACCACTTTTGGGGTGTTTTTGGCCATGGGGTCCCTGGCAAACTTCCATTGAGGGCAAGGCCAGAGCACTAAGGGAAGAGGTATTGAATGAATGTGGAGCCTCAATCTAGACGTGTTCAGGTAGGAGAGGGAAACGGATTCTCAGTTCTCTTCCCCTCCCACGTGATGGCATCTCTTCTCTCAGAGAAGGGGAGGCAGAGCTGTCTGCCCAGCCCTAAGGGTGGGAGTGGGGGTGGGGAATTGGGTTGAAGAACACAGACTGGGGCCTGTTTGGATCAGACTGGGGGAAAGGAGCAAGGAAGCTGCCTGGAGATGAATAGGTTTATTCAGCTGAGGTCGGAGCTCAGGAAGACACACACTGATGAGTACAAGGGGGAGAAAAAGCTACTATCAGAGATGTATCAGTTTTGACTGGACGGAAGCAGGGAGTCCACACTGCCTACCTGCCTCCCTCCAACTCCCTCATTCTGTGGGCTTATGAGTATACCCGCACACACTTTTGGCTGTTTGTTCCAAGCAGAGGCACTTGGCAAGTTGTCCCAGGCCCCACAAGCCCTGGCTATGGGCTCTGTTCCCTTTTAGAGTGACACCTATCTGCTCATGTAACTGCCTTCCTCCATTTCTCGTTCCTTGCTTCTACTCTATGCAGGCATCGAGCAAGATGAAGACATCTATCAGGAGGAAGGAAACTATGAGGGGGAAGGAAACTATGAGGGGGAAGGAAGTGAAGATGTCTGGGAAGAAGGGGAAGATTCAGACGACTCTGACCTGGAGGATGTGCTTCAGGTCCCAAACGGTTGGGCCAACCCGGGGAAGAGGGGGAAAACCGGATAAGGGTCTTGCCCTTTTGGGGATTACCTCTCTGTATCCCCCACCCCCTATCCCATTTGCCCTCCTCCTCAGCTAGGGCCACGCGGCCCCACATTGCACTTCTGGGGGGTGACCGACTTCGTACACGGGTTTAAAGTTTATTTTTATGGTTTAGTCATTGCAGAGTTCTTATTTTGGGGGGAGGGAAAGGGGGCTAGTCCCCTTCTTTTGGCCCTCCGCCCCCGCAGGCTTCTGTGTGCTGCTAACTGTATTTATTGTGATGCCTTGGTCAGGGCTCCTCTACCCACTTTCTCCCAGTCAGTTGTGGCCCCAGCCCCTCTCCCTGTGCTGTGTGGAGTGGACACCCTGACCCCCGAAGCGGGGAGGGTCGCTGTGGCCTTTGTCACAGCCGCACAGTGCTCTTGTAGGCGCTGCTGCTACCCTCCTCTCCCAAGTTCTTTCTCCATCCCTCTCCTCTTCCTGCCGCGCCGCTAGCCCGCCTCGGTGTCTATGCAAGGCCGCTTCGCCATTGCGGTATTCTTTGCGGTATTCTTGTCCCCCTCCCCCAGAAGGCTTGCCTCTCCCTGTGGACCCTGTTAATCCCAATAAAATTCTGAGCAAGTTCAGTGTGCCCCTTCGAGTCTTTTGTTTCGCCTGGTGCCCCGGCCCCAGTGGTCAGTTTCCCCCAGGCCCACACGTAGCCGCCTGGCCTACGCAGTAGCCTGCAACATGTTAGTTGCGGGGGTTTGGCGGGTGGGGGGCGAGCTCAGCCAGGCCGCAGAGGCGTTGCGTCAGACCAATGCGGATCATCCTGGCCAATGGTAGGGCGAGGCTGAGGAAGCCCCTCCTCCTCCTGGCGCCCGCAGCGGACTCAGCCAGGTAGCAAAGGGCTTCCCACGCCTTCCCCTCTGGCGCATGCGCATAGAGACATCCTGCGCCCTAGAACATCGATTTATCAGTGATTCATCTTTTAATTTATAGTGCGTCAAACCTTTCCTCGGGCCTGAAGTGAGCGGGGCCTGGGGGAGCCAAAGGAATTCATTTTCCTCATTCGCATTTAGTAAAAATAAAACAAAAAACGACTTCGGTCCGGATATCACAACCCAATTATGCAGGAGCGCTCTCTTGCCTTTGGGAGGGGTGCAGAGTCCCTGGAGCTGGGCTTGGGGAGAAGGCAGGAGAAGATAGCTCAGGCAGAGAAGTATCCGTAGAGATAAAGGAAAAACAAAGGGAAATTAACTATGTAACTGTGCGAAGGGATGGAAACGTAGGGAGTTGGACATCTGAAAAACGGGCTTTATCCGGGAGACCTTGGAAAGGCTGAGTTATATTAAATTTAGATACATAAGTTTTAAACTCGGTGGGCGCCAGAAAGTATTTCCCAGATTTGGTTCTGGGTCACAATAACTTTTTATTCAGACATCCGAGTCGGTCTTTTATAACATATCTCCCGAAGTTTCCATCCAACGCCTTTATTTTGCTGGAAGGCTTCAGATATGGTTAGATTTGCGTTTTAGAGAATGCCCTCTGCTGGCTGCCAGGAGAACGGACTGGAAGAAAGGAGAGCAGTAAGGAAATAGACGCTAGACCTCAGGTGGGACTGGCAAGATGGGAGCGGATTTGAGAGGTTTTTAAAATAAACTTAATTTCAGAACAGTTTTAAATTTACAGATTTATTGTGAAGATAACAGAGAAGTCCCGTATGCCCCACAGCCAGTTTTCCTTATTAACAGTTACATATTCGTCGCAATTAATGAACCAATATCAGTACATTATTATTAACTAAAGCCCATACTTTATTCCAATTTCCTTAGTTTTAACTTAATGTCCTTTTTCTGTTCCAGGATTCCATCCAGACTAGCACACTACATTTAGTCATCTTGTCTCCTTAAGCTCCTCTTGGCTATGACACTCTCTCAGGCTTTCCTTGTTTTTGATGACCTAGAGTCATTTGAGGAGTACTGGTCAGGTATTTTATAGAATGTCCCTTAATCAGTATTTGTCTGATGTTTTCTCTCATGATTAAACTGAGGATATGAGTTTGGGGAAGGAAGACCACAGAAGTCAAATGTCATTCTCACTAGATCATATCAAGGGCATGTACTATCAATATGATTGACCACTGTTGATGTTAACTTTGATCACCTGGCTGAGGTAGTGTCCGTCAGGTTTCTCCACTGTAAAGCTACTCCTTTCTCTTTTTCCATGCTGTACTCTTTGGAAGGAAGCCAAGTAAGCGTAGCCCGTGCTTAGGGAATGAGGAGTTATGCTCCATTTCCTTGAGAGGGAAGTATGTACATAAATTAATTGGAATTATTCTGCAAGAGCAATTTGTCTGTTCTATGAGAGCTTTTAAGATGTTGGACTCGACAGGCTTTAGATATGGAAGGAGAGGGATTGAGAGGAGTCAAGATGACTGCCACGTTGGTGTGAGACCTTTGGCAAGGCCCCTTCCCTCTCTGGGCCTCCTCTGTGAGACGGTTGGAATACCAGATCCTTGACATGTCTCTCCAATGATTCTGATAAATGTTTTGAGGGGGACAGGATGGAGGCTTTGATGTGCTGTCAGAGGTGGGTAGGGAGGACTGAGGCTCAGAAAAGGGAATGTCTTGCCTAAAGTAACACAATACCTCAAGGCCAGAGCTGAGAGTGCAGGATCCTAGAGAAAACAGACATCTACATGCCAACCCCAATGAGTATGCGGTGAAGAGAAGGGGAGGGGAAAGCAGCAGGGGCAAAGGCAATGGAGTAGGCCAGGAAGAGGTCAACCTGCCAAAGGATCCCAGCTAATCAGAGCCAGAGTCACTAGCCTGGTTACTCTTGCCTCAGTCTGACCTCACAACATGACTCTCCTTGTCCTCTCTAGAGGGCCACAGTTTTCCCATCTATAAACTGAGGCTTATTGTGCTGGGGGATCAGTCCAGGAGAAGCAACCTGCCTAAGGTCTCAAGACAGAGTCTAGCCTTGAAGCCGGTCTCTGAAGTCTGGCCTTCATTGTGCTCTTCCCTGATTCCTCTCTGTCCCCCCAATCAAATCCCCAGCCTCTCATCCTGGCATTTCAGACTCTTCTTCACCCACCCTATTATAGGGCCTCTGGTCTTCATCTTCAGGGATGCTCTTAAGAGTCAATCATAGGATTCTAATATAGTTGGCCAGGGTGCTCATGTCCTTGGCTGAGCTATGTGAGGACAGGATGTTCTTTGCCCAGAGTAACATCTTGTTCCCTGTGCCCTCACTCTTCAGTCTGGACCTCCGAAAGGGAGGGCTGTTCTAGGTCTTTAAGGTCACATCTAGCTCCAAGATATTGTCTTCGCCAAAGGCCAGAGAAGACAGGCCCCATTGGCTGAGACCTTAAACAGAAACCAGGAGGATGAAGAGTCATGGGCCCAATGTGCCCTAGGGCCTGTTCCCATGTTGAAACTACTTGTCTTCATATGCTTCCTAGCTTGCCCTCACTCCGTTGCAGCAGAGGGCCCTGCTCCTGGGTGGGAGGTTCCTGGGATTTCCTGGGACCAGACCTTTAAAGTGCCACCTACTTCTGTGAGCAGAATCAGATTGGCAGGGACAAAACTAGATTCAGGAATGTCCCTCCTTCTTAGGTGACCCAAAGGGCCGGCACTGGCTCCCCCAGTTGGGGGTGTGCAGGATGGTTGGGAAGGAATCCTATTATTCATTCAGTAAAGACTTACAAGTACCTACTGTGTGCCTGAAGTACTGAACTGGGTGACAGGGATATAGCAGGGAAACAAGATAGAGCAAGTCTTTTTGTTGTTGTTGCCCAGCCTGGAGTGCAGTGGCACAATCTCCGCTCACTGCAAGCTCCGCCTCCCGGGTTCACGCCATTCTCCTGCCTCAGCCTCCCGGGTAGCTGGGACTACAGGCGCCCGCCACCACACCCGGCTAATTTTTTGTATTTTAGTAGAGACAGGGTTTCACCATGTTAGCCAGGATGGTCTCAATCTCCTGACCTCGCAATCAGCCTGCCTCGGCCTCCCAAAGTGTTGGGATTACAGGCGTGAGCCACTGCACCCAGCTGATAGAGCAAGTCTTTTTCCTCCTGGAGCCTAGAGTTCAAGACAAATATTCTTAATATTTTTTGTGCCATGGACCCCTTTGGTAATCTAGTGAAGCCTATGGATCTTTTCTTTTTCTTTTTTTCTTTCTTTCTTTCTTTTTTTTTTTTAGATGGAGTCTCACTCTTGTCGCTCAGGCTGGAGTTCTATGGCATGATCTCGGCTCACTGCAACCTCCACCTCCTGAGTTCGAGCAATTCTCCTGCCTCAGCCTCCCGAGTAGCTGGGATTACAGGCGCCTGCCACCACCCCGGCTAATTTTGTATTTTAGTAGAGACAAGATTTCACCATGTTGGCCAGGCTGGTCTGGAACTCCTGACCTTAGGTGATTCACCCGCCTCTGGCCTCCCAAAATTCTGGGATTACAGGCATGAGCCACTATGCCCCACTGGACCTTTTCTCAGAAAAAAAAACAAAAATCGTTTAAATTCATAAAATAAAATACCTAGAATTACAAAAGAAATTGATTACATTGAAATATAGTTATTAAAATATGGAAAAAGCAAATATGTGCTATAGTATAACCGTATATGTACTCCTCATTAATCCATTAAATCATAAGATTTAATGGAGGGTCTAATGACTATCATGATTTCAAAATAATGATTGAAATTATATGATTTTCAAGAGATCTGCAACATCTATAATGTGATATGAAAATCTCTGATTTCTATTGGTGACAATCAGTACTGCTACTACTGGTGCTACTATGCCTAGTTACATTCTTTATTGAAAAATGCTAAATTTCAGTTAGAGGAGAGGGAAAATAAAGACGTAAATTTTTTTTTTTTTTGAGACGAAGTTT
>NW_016814987.1:58318-64070 GCF_001698545.2 Rhinopithecus bieti | reverse complement strand
CTAGTTCCCAGAAGCCCTGTCGAATAGACCAGCAAAGGGCAATGACGAGCACTCCTTTCCTGGCCAATCCTATGAAAGGGTGGGCTTGGCTCCCTAACCAATCAAAGTCCCCCGAAGGGGCGGAGTTTTCCTCGGATTGGCTCTAAGCCTCGGGGGTTAAAAAAAGTGTTTCCATTCCCAGCCAATCCCTGGAAAGGCAGAAGGGCACTCCTCCAATGGGAGCCGGGGAGCCGTCTGTAGCGGCATAGGCCCGTGCCCCTGCTTGCGCTGCAGCCCGTGGAAGGGTTGCGTCCAGTGTATCCTCCAGATCTTGCGGTAGGCCTCTCGTATCTGTGCGCGCGCGGCAGGGGCAGCGGCGGCGACGGCCGGAGGTGTACGGGTGGGAAGCCATAAAGACTGGGCGGTGGGGGGAGTGGCAGCGGGAAGAGGCCGGCCAGAGCTTGCGAGGGGTGGGGCCTGCGCGAGCTTTTACTTGGGCGGCCTCTCAACCCTAGGTCAGCGGGTTGGGGAGGATCGTGCGGGTAGCAAAGGGAGGCCGAGTGCTCCTACGGCTCCCAGACGGCAACCGGGTGAGTACTCTGCGGAGCAGTCGGTGCCTGTTGCTGCCTTCCGCGGCCCCACTTCCCACCCTCGGTGTCTTTCGAAACGGTTCCATGCAGGTCTGCCGCTCACGTGATCATCTGCGTGCGTGTCTGTCTCTGCATCCCCTCTCCCATCTCTATCTCTTTCTGACTGTCCCACTTTTTGAGATGTAGTAGACATAATATGCTGAATCCTGACCTGACCAGTTTAAACTAGCTATGAGACCTTGAGCTGTCTCCTTCACC
This sequence comes from Rhinopithecus bieti, assembly GCF_001698545.2. Lineage (NCBI taxonomy): Eukaryota > Metazoa > Chordata > Mammalia > Primates > Cercopithecidae > Rhinopithecus > Rhinopithecus bieti. Next base: position 63,243 of record NW_016814987.1, on the reverse strand, counting down.
AACCTGGGCCTCAGTTTCCTCATCTGTCAATTGGGGGTCTGATAATCTGTACCTGAGACAATGCATGTGCGTTACTTTGCCCTGCACCCGGTCTTTAGAAATTTTTCAATAAATAATGACTATCTTGATTGAAAAGAATATTGTCTCTCTTGGTTTCTGTCTTTTCTCTGTCTCTGACCCTTCCTCCATTGGATCTTTCTGAATGCTTCTGCCTTTCTCTGTTACTGGTTTTCCTCTTTTTACCCGTCTCTTTCTCAACCCTAAGAGGTTAGAGGTGCATAGTTCATAGCAATTAGTTTACCCCCGAGGACAGGAGCTTAGCCTGGGGCTCCGACCTGTTTTGTGGGTTAAAAAATGGAAACTGGCTTTGGGTTGCTTCTGGTCTCATTGAAGAGAGAACTATTTGCTCCCCAGCCTACTCTGTTAAACAAGTAGAGACACCCAAAGTGGGGAGCAACTTAGATTAAAACCACTTTTTAATAACCCCTTATCCTATATGTTAGTCACCACAAGAAGCCCACAGATCTCCTGGTTACATCTCCATACAGCCCTGGACATCCTATTTTCTATTTTCATCCTGAAATCCTTTGACCAGGCCTTAAGGAACTCACCTTCAGTTATCAGCAAAATTCCCTCCATTCTCATCCTGGCTTCTGAATACTCCCTTTATTTTCTTGCTATGCTTTGGTCGTTCTCATACCTGTTGGACCCAACATTGCTTTTTTTTTAAATAAGGTATATTTTGAAATGCTTCACTTTTCTAAAATGAAATGGATAGAAAATAGAATCTGTGTACACACATAATTCCCTAAAAACCAATATAATGCCGTAATTGTAATATAGATAGTAAAGGAAGAGTAATGTATATTATGTTATACATATATATGCAAAGACTGGGATATGACTCCACTAGAAGACATAATGAAATGGTCTTACACTTAATGATAGTGACAACTACGAGTGTGTTGATTGGTGATCCAGATGCCACAGGTAGAGTGACACAGTTTTCCTAAACAATGAACAGTTCTTCACAAAGTTCTAAACAAAATAATGTGGAATAGTTTCTTAGTTTATATGGTTGTTAAATTTCTGGAAAAATCAATGTATATTAATATCCATGATCAGACCCTCTTAATCTCCCTGACCTTATCTCCCACCACTCTCCCTGCCTTGCTCACTCTATCCACCCATGCTGGCCGCCTTACTATTACTTGAACACCTTAGGCATACTTCCACCTCAGGGGTTTTGCATTCCGTGTATCAGGAATGCTTTTTCCTCAAATACCCACAAGACTGAGGCCCTTGCTCCCTTCAGGCCTCTACTCAGCTGTCACTTTCTCAGAGGGCCCCCCTGACCGTCCTGTTTAAAATTGCAGCTCTCCCCTAATATGCCCCTGCTCTGTCTTTTCCATGGTATTCTACACCTTTTTCACAGTACAGCATTAACTGCCTAGTATGTTTGCTGTTTTTTGTCTGACTCTCCCACTCAATTATAAGCTCCAGAAGGGCAGGGATTTTTGTCTTTTTTCTTCTATGATATATTCCTATTACCTAAAATAGTGCTTGACACCTCGTAGACTTTCTCAATGAATGTTTGTTGAATGAATAAAAGAACAAATGAACAGGTTTTTCACCTACATAACTGGTGAGATATTCTGAAGTTGTATGGGATGTGGTATGATTCTTCATGGTGTGGAGCTGTCCTGTACGCTGCAGAGGGCTGAGCATCCCTGGTCCATAGCTGGAGTTGTCACTGATGATCTCCAATTATTGTCACAGTCAAAAATGCCCCAAAACAGGGCCGGGTGTGATGGCTCACGCCTGTAATCCCGGCATTTTGGGAGGCCAAGGTGGGCAGATCACTTGAGTCCAGGAGTTCGAGACCAGCCTGGCCAACATGATGAAACTCCATCTCTACAAAAAATACAGAAATTAGCCAGGTGTTGTGGTGCACGCCTGTGGTCCCAGCTACTTGGGAGGCTGAGATGGGAGGATTGCTTGAGCCGAGGAGGCGGAGGTTACAGTGGGCTAGGATTGCACCACTGTATTCCAGCCTGGGTGACAGCAAGACCCTGTCCCAAAAAAAAAAAAAAAAAAAAAAAAAAAAAGCCAATTAAAAAATGGGTCGGGCACTGTGGCTCACACTTGTAATCCCAGCACTTTGGGAGGCCAAGGTGGGTGGATCACCTGAGGTCAGGAGTTCGAGACTGGCCTGGCCAACATGGTAAAACCCCATCTCTACTAATAATACAAAAATTAGCCAGGCTGACGTGATGGCGCATGCCTGTAATCCCAGCTCCTGGGAAGGCTGAGGCAGGAGAATAGCTTGAACCCAGGAGGTGGAGGTTGCAGTGAGCCAGCCTGGGCAACAAGAGTGAAACTTCGTCTCAAAAAAAAGAAAAAAAGAAAGAATAAATGTCCCAAAACACCCTTTAATTGTCCAGCCCCCACCTTTCAGTGAGAAGCACTGCTTAAGTAACAGCCTGGCTTTCCCCTGAACACTCTCTCCTCCCGGCAGCCCTCTCGTACCCCTCTTACCGAGAGACTGGGTGGTGAGGGTGAGGGTGGGTGTGCTTGCTCCTAGTTACCCTTTCCAGACATTCTCCCTCCTTAAACAACTCTTTTTTCATTTAAGTTTTTTTTTTTTTTTTAGACGGAATCTGACTCTGTCCCCAGGCTAAAGGGCAGGGGACAATTTTGGCTCACTGCAGCCTCCGCCTCCTGGTTTCAAGTGATTCTCCTGCCTCAGCCTCCCGAGTAGCTGGGACTACAGGCATGCACCACCATGCCTGGCTGATTTTTGTAGTTTTAGTAGAGACAGGGTTTCACCATGTTGGCCAGTCTGGTCTTGAACTCCTAACCTCAAGTGATCCGCCCACCTTGGCTTCCCAAAGTGCTGGGATTACAGGTGTCAGCCACCGGGCCCGACCAAGAATTCTTAAACCTAAAATAATTTCAAACTTAAAAGCTTCAAAATTTTACAAGAATTCTCATATATTCTTCACTTAGATTCCCCACATGTTAAGAAATTATATAATTACAGCCTGGGCATGGTGGCTCACGCCTGTAATTCCAGCACTTTGGGAGGCCGAGGTGGGCGGATCACCTGAGGTCGGGAGTTCGAGACCAGCCTGGGCAACACAGTGAAACCCCGTCTCTACTAAAAATACAAAAATTAGTAGGGTGTGGTGGCGCACGCCTGTAGTCCCAGCTACTTGGGAGGCTGAGGCAGGGGAATTACTTGAACACAGGAGGTGGAGGTTGCAGTGAGCCGAGATCGTATCACTGCTCTCCATCCTGGGTGAGTTGCAGTGAGCCGAGATCGTACCACTGCACTCCATCCTGGGTGACAGAGCGAGACTCTCTCAAAACACAGTGAAACCCCGTCTCTACTAAAAATACAAAAATTAGTAGGGTGTGGTGGCGCACGCCTGTAGTCCCAGCTACTTGGGAGGCTGAGGCAGGGGAATTACTTGAACACAGGAGGTGGAGGTTGCAGTGAGCCGAGATCGTATCACTGCTCTCCATCCTGGGTGAGTTGCAGTGAGCCGAGATCGTACCACTGCACTCCATCCTGGGTGACAGAGCGAGACTCTCTCAAAAAAAAAAAAAAAAAAAAGAAAAGAAATAAATTACATAATTACAATTTAACTATCAAAACTAAAAAATTAACATTGGTACATACAGGCATATCACAGGTTCAGTTCCAGACCAACACAATAAAGCAAGTCAGATGAAGTTTTTGGTTTTCCAGTGCATATAAAAGTTGTGTTTACACTGTACCATAGTCTATTAAGTGTACAATAGCATTGTATCAAAAAAAGTATTTACCTTAATTTAAAAATACTATATTGCTAAAAAATGCTAAAGATCATCCCAGCCTTCAGCAAGTTGTAATTTTTTGCTGGTGGAGGGTCTTACCTCGATGTTGATGGTTGCTGACTGAGCAGGGTGGTGGTTGCTGGTTGGGGTGGCTGTGGCAAATTCTTGAAATAAGATATCAATGAAGTTTGGCACGTTGGCTCTTCCTTTCACAAAAGGTTTCTCTGTAGCGTGTGATGCTGTTTAATAGCATTTTACCCGCAGTAGAACGTCTTTCAAAACTGGAGTCAGTTCTCTCAAACCCTGCTACTACTTTGTTAACTAAGTTTATGTAATATTCTAAATCCTTTGTTGTCATTTCCACAGTGTTCACAGCATCTTCACTAGGAGTAGATTCCATCCCAGGAAATCACTATTTTGCTCATCCATAAGAAGCAACTCCTCATCCACTAACTTTTTTCTTTTTTTTTTCTGAGACAGGATCTTGCTCTGTCACCCAGGCCAGAGTGTAGTGGTGCGATCACAGCTCACTGCAGCCTCGACCTCCCAGGCTCAAGCAGTCCTCCCACCTCAGCCTCCCAAGTAGCTGGGACTATAGGTGCATGCCACCACGCCCAGCCAGTTTTTGAAATTTTGCAAAGGTGGGGTCTTGTTGTGTTGTCCAGGCTAGTCTCGAACTCCTGGCCTCAAGCAGTCCTCCTGCCTCAGCCTCCAGAGTAGTGGGGACCACAGGTATGTGCCACCATGCCCAGCTATTTTTTTTTTTTTGTTTAATTTTTGTGGAGACAGGGTCTCACTTTGTTGCCCAGGCTCCATTAAAGTTTCATCATGGTCCTGGCACAGTGGCTCATACCTGTAATCCCAGCACTTTGGGAGGCCAAGTCTGGTGAATTGCCTGAGGTCAGGAGTTTGAGACCAGCCTGGCCAGCACGGTGAAACCTTGTCTCTACTAAATATACAAAAAAAATTAGCCAGGCATGGTGGCGGGCACCTGTAGTCCCAGCTATTCAGGAGACTGAGGCAGGAGAATCCCTTGAACCTGGGAGGCAGAGGTTGCAGTGAGCTGAGGTCGCGCCACTGTACTCCAGCCTGGGCAACAGAGC
>NW_016814987.1:50927-58032 GCF_001698545.2 Rhinopithecus bieti | reverse complement strand
AGGTGCATTTTCAATGAGCAGTAATATTTTGAATGGAATCTTTTTATCTGAGTAGCATGTCTCAACAGTGGGTTTAAAATATTTAATAAACTAGGCTATAAACAAATTTGCTATCATCCAGGCTTTGTTGCTCCATTTATAGAGCACAGAGTATATTTAGCATAGTTCTTAAGCATCCTAGGATTTTCAGAATGGTAAAATGAACACTGGCTTCAAGTTAAAAGTCACCAGTTGCGTGAGCCTCTAACAAGAGAGTCATCCTGTCTTTTGATGCTTTGAAGCCAGGCATTGACTTCTTTCTAGCTATAAAAGTACTAGATGGCATATTCTCCCCGTATAAGACTGTTTCAGCTACACTGAAAATCTGTTGGCCAGGTGCGATGGCTCGCACCTGTAATCTCAGCACTTTGGGAGGCTGAGGAGGACGGATCACCTGAGTTTGGCAGTTCGAGACTAGCCTAACCAACATGGAGAAACCCCGCCTCTACTAAAATACAAAATTAGCTGGGTGTAGTAACACATGCCTATAACCCCAGCTACTCGAGAGGCTGAGGCAGGAGAATCACTTGAACCCAGGAGGCAGAGGTTGCGGTGAGCTGAGATCATGCCATTGCACTCCAGCCTGGGCGACAGAGCAAGACTCCGTCTCAAAAAATAAAATAAAAAAGAAAGAAAAAAAAAGGAAAATCTGTTGACCGGGTATGGTGGCTCACGCCTGTAATTCCAGCACTTTGGGAGGCGAAGGTGGGCGGATCATGAGGTCAGGAGTTCGAGACCAGCCTGGCCAACATAGTGAAACCCCGTCTCTACTAAAATACAAAATTAGCCAGGCGTGGTGGCGGGCACCTGTAATCCCAGCTACTCAAGAGGTTGAGGCAGGAGAATCAGTTGAAAACCAAAATCAGAGACTGCAGTAAGCCGAGATCGCGCCACTGCATTCCAGCCTGGGCAACAGGAGCGAAACTCCGTCTCAAAAGAAAAAGAGAATCTGTTGTTCACCAACTATCTTAGGTAGATTTTTCTGGATAACTTCCTGCAGTTTCTGTATCAGCACTTGCAGCTTCACCTTGCACTTTTATGTTACGGAGATGGCTTCTCTCCTTAAACCTCATAAACCGACTTTTGCTAGCTTCCAACTTTTCTTCCGTAGCTTCCTCACCTTTCTCAGCCTTCATAGGATTGAAGAGAGTTAGGGCCTTGCTCTGAATTAGGCTTTGGCTTAAGGAAATGTGGCTGATTTGATTGTCTAGCCAGACCACCCAAACTTTCTCAATATCCATAATTCACGATTTCACTGTCTTATCACCCATGTGTTCACTGGAGTAGCACTTTTATTTCCTTCAAAACTTCTCCTTTGCATTCACAACTTGGCTAACTGTTCGGCACAAGAAGCCTAGCCTTCGGCCTCTCTCAGCTTTCAACATGCCTTCCTCACAAAGCTTAATCATTTCTAGCCTTTGATTTAAAGTGAGAGCTATTGAAGGCTGGGCGCAATGGCTCACGGCTGTAATACCAGCACTTTGGGAAGCTGAGGCGGGAGGATTGTGTGAGCTGAGGAGTTCGAGACCAGCCTGGACAGTGTCCTGGCAAGACACTGTCTCTAAAAAAATAAAAATAAAAAATAAAATGAGAGACGTTGAGACACTTCCTTTCACTTGAATACTTAGAAGGCATTGTGGGGTTATTAATTGACCTAATTTCAATATTGTTGTGTCTCAGACAGGGAGGCCTGAGGAGAGGGAGATGGAGGAATAGCCAGTCACTGGAGCATCCAGAACATACGTATTTGTCAGTTCAGTTTGCCATCTTACATGGGTACAGTTCATGGTGCCCTAAAACAATTACAAATAGTTACACCAAAGATCACTGATCTAGGCAGGGTGCAGTAGCTCACGCCTGTAATCCCAGCACTTTGGGAGGCCGAGGCGAGTGAATTGCTTGACCTCAAGAGTTGAAGACTAGCGTAGGCAAGATGGTGAAACTCCATCTCTACAAAAGATACAAAAATTAAGCTGGGCCCCATGGCGTGTGCTGCTAGTCCTAGCTACTCAGGGAGGCTGAGGCAGGAGAATCGCTTGAGCCCAGGAGGCAAAGCCTGCAGTGAACTGAGATAACGCCACTGCACTCCAGCCTGGGTGACAGGAGTGAAACCATGTCTCAAAAAAAAAAAAAAAAAATCACTGATCACAGATCACCATAACAGATAAAAGAAAAGGTTTGAAATGTGAAAATTACCAAAATGTAAGACAGAGACACTAAGTGAGCACATGCTGTTGGAAAAATGGCACTAATAGATTTACTCAATACAACTTTGCCACAAACCTTCAATTAATAAAACACACAGTATCTGTGAAGTGCAATAAGGTGCAGCACAATAAAATGAGGTATTGCCTGTACTCTTAACGAAACTACGGGGTTTCTTTAGATTACATCAGTTTTTCACTAGTGCCACTTTTCAAGGATTCAGTTCAGGCTCCCACATTACCTTTAGTTATCATGCCTCCTTAGGCTCTTCCAATATGGAACAGTTCTTGAGTCTTTCTTTGTCTTTTATGATTTTGATCATTTAGAAGACTCCTGGACAGTTATTTCATAGAATTTGGGTTTGTTTCAAGTTTCACTGTGATTATATTCAAGTTAGGTAATTCTGGTGAGAATACTGCAGAAGAGAAGTTATGTCTTCAGTGCTTCCTATCAGGAGGCATGTGATGTCATTTTTTCCTGATACTGGTTTTGTTCACTTTGAGTCCTTGTTTAAGGTGTTTAAGGTGGTGTCTGTCAGGTTTTTCCACTATAGTTCCCCTTTTTTCCTTCATAATTAATAAGTGATTTAATATGTTGGGATTATATAAATATCAACAACCCTGTTGTAAATCTCATATCATCAGAATATACCATCAACTACCACTTTATATCATCATATACAGACATACACACATATCTGCGCCCGTCATTACCATTTCTAGATGAGTTTAGCTAAGATCTCACTGTCATTCTCTTTAATACTGGTCCAATCCTAATTCTTGGTGACTTTAATATCTTTGTAGCTGGTCCTTCTAATATTTTCATCTATTAGTTCTGTGATTTGCCACCCTACAATGATCCTGCCTTTTAACCCCATCTCAGCTACCTACTCCAATAGTCTGACCCTTGTTTTTTCTTTGAGACGGAGTCACCAGGTTGGAGTGCAGTAGTGTGATCTCAGCTCACTGCAGCCTCCGCCTCCTGGGTTCAAGTGATTTTCCTGCCTCAGCCTCCAGAGTAGCTGAGATTACAGGTGCCTGCCACCACGGTCAGCTAAATTTTGTGAGATGGCATTTCACCATGTTGGCCAGGCTGGTCTCGAACTCCTGACCTCAAGTGATCTACCCTCCTGGGCCTCCCAAAGTGCTGGGATTACAGGTGTGACCCACTGCGCCAAGCCTGACCCTTGTTTTTGTCAGTACCTGTGACTGCATTGTTTCCATATGCTCGGTTTCAGGCATCCTCTTCTCTAGCCAGTGCCTCCTATTTTTCTAGCTCACACCTACTAGTACTCCAACTCCAGCAATCCCTCAATCCCACTGGCACTGAACACTTTCACTCCCCTTCACTTCGTCCATGCTCCCATGTCCCTCCTTTAATCAGCTTAGATTCCATGGCCCACCGTTAACAGTAATTCCTGGGCGGACAGTCTCACTTCCCTCCCCCTTCTGTCACTTCAGCATACTTACCATCCACTTTACCAGGCACAGCCTCAGCCCTGGTTAAATCCAGCTCTCTACCTGCTCCATTGCATTTCCTCTCCTACCCTCCTAGATGATGATTCTTTCGTACCTTCTCTGCTGAAATCCTCAACATTTCCTCTCCTGTCCTTACACTCAGGCTTCCTACTTGACTGAAAAAATGAAAACCATTGGAATAAAACATCTGCATATTCCCACCACCACATCCAACTACCACATAGCATCTGTATCCACATACTCTGCCTTCTCTCTGTTCTGGATAAGCTGCTCCTACTGTTATCAAAATCCAGTCTGTCCACTTTGGCACTCGATCCCATCCTCTCTCACCTACTTGAGGACATGGTTCCTCCGGTTTTCCCCTCTCTCTGCAAGATCATTCTCATTAGCACACAGACATTCTATTACTTCATCCATCTTTTCGTTGCAACTTCATTGAGATACATGTCACATACCATCTAATTCACCTTTTATTTATTTATTTTTGAGACAGGATCTTACTATATTGCCCAGGCTGGACTTGAACTCCTGGGCTCAAGTGATCCTCTGGCCTCAACCTCCAGAGTAAAATTCCCCCTTTTAAAGGGTACTGTTAAAATAATAATAAATATTATTATAAATAAATAAAAGTATACCGTTCAGTAGTTTTATTTATTTATTTTTATTTTTTGAGACAGAATCTCGCTCTGTCACCCAAGCTGGAATGCAGTGGTACAATCTCGGCTCACTGCAGCTTCTGTTTGCTGGGTTCAAGTGATTTTCCTGCCTCAGCCTCCCAAGTAACTGGGATTACAGGTGCACACCACTATGACTGGCTAATTTTTGTATTTTTAGTAGAGACGGGGTTTTACCATGTTGGCCAGGGTGGTCTCAAACTCCTGACCTCAAGTGATCCACCCGCCTCGACCTCCCAATCATGATCAATTTTAGAACATTTTCACCCCCGCACCCCCACCAAAGACGCTTCATACTCATTAGCAGTCGCTTCCCATTAATCTTCTCCCCAGTCCTAGCCACCCACTAATATACTTTCTGTCTCTATCTAGAGATTTGTCTATTCTAGATATTCCATATAAATGAGATCATACAAGATACTGGTCTTGATGGCTGGCTTCTTTTGCTTAGCATAATGTTTTGAGGTCCATCCATGCTGTTGCATGTATCATTCCTTCCTATTGTCATAATATTCTGTCGTATGGATCTACCTCCACTCCCCAGTTGGTCAGTTCAGTTGCTTTCATGTTGGCTAATATGACTAATGTTTCTCTGAATGTGGAGTGGAAATGCTGTCATATGGTGGCTGTATGTTTAACTTTTTTTTTTGTTTTTGAGACAGGGTCTCACTCTGTCGCCCAGATTGGAATACAGTGTCCCAATCTTGGCTCACTGCAACCACCACCTCCTGGGCTCAAGTGATCCTCCCACTTCAGCCTCCCGAGTGGCTGGGACCATGGGCACATGCCACCACACGTGGCTAATTTTTGTATTTTTTGTAGCGATGGGGTTTTGCCACGTTGCCCAGGCTGGTCTTGAACTCCTGGGCTCAAGTGATCTGCCTTCCTCGGCCTCCCAAAGTGCTGGGATTATAGGTATGAGCCGTGGTGCCCCGCCTTATGTTTAACTTTTTGAGGAGCTATCAAACTGTTTGCACAAGTGGCTATGCCATTTTACAGTCCTATCAGCAATGTATGAAGGTTCTAACTTCTCCATATCCTCATCAGCACTTTTCGTTTGTCTTTTTTATTATAGCCATCCTAGTGGGTATGAAAGTGGTGTCTCGTTATAGTTTTGATTTTCATTTCCCTAATAACTCATGATATTGAATGTCCTTTTATATGCTTGTATATCTTTGGAGAAATGTCTGTTCAAATTCTTAGCCCATTTTTAATTGGATTATGTGTCTTTTTATTATTGAGTTGCAGGACTTCTTTTTTTTGGAGACGGAATCTCACTCTCACCCAGGCTGGAGTGCAGTGGCGTGATCTTGGCTTACTGCAACCTCCGCCTCCTGGGTTGAAGCAGTTCTCCTGCCTCAGCCTCCCTAATAGCTGGGACTACAGGCACACAATGCCACACCCGGCTAATTTTTTTTTTTTTTTTTTGGATTTTCGTAGAGATGGGGTTTCACTGTGTTGCCCAGACAGGTCTCGAACTCCTGAGCTCAGGCTCAGGCAGTCCGCCTGCCTTGGCCTCCCAAAGTGCTAGGATTACAGGCATGAGCCACCACGTCTGGCCAGGACTTCTTTATGTATTTGGATATAAGTCCTTTGTCAGATAATATGAATTGTAAATATTTTCTCCCATTTTGTGGGTTCTTTTCATTTTATTGATGGTATCTTTTGATGTACAGTAGGTTTTAATTTCAGTGATGTCCAGCTTACCTATTTTGTTGTCACTTGGGCATTTGGTGTTATATCCAATAAATCATCCCCTAACTCAGGTTGACGAAGATTTATTCCTATGTTTTCTTCTAGGAATTTTATCGTTTTAGCTCTTACATTTAGGACAGTGATCCATTTTGAGTTATTTTTGTTTCAAGACAGGGTCTCATTCTGTCACCCAGGCTAGAATGCAGTGGCACGATCACAGCTCACTGCAGCCTTGACCTCTTAGGCTCAAGTGATACCCCCACCTCAGCCTCCTGAGTAGCTGACACTACAGGTATGAGCCACCACACACAGCTAATTTTTGTATTTTTTGTAGAGATGAGGTCTCCCTATCTGCCCATGCTGGTCTCGAGCTCCTGGGCTCAAGTGATTCTCTTACCTTAGCCTCCCAAAGTGCTGGGATTACAGACATACTGTACCCAGCCCATTTTGAGTTAATATTTGTGTATAGTGTGAGAGTAGGGGTACAGATTTATTCTTCTGACATGGATATCTAGTTTTCTCAGCACCTTTTGTTGAAAATATTCTTTTACCATTGGATTGTCTTGGCAACCTTGTCAAAAATCAGTTGACCATAGACTGAGTATGGTGACACCCATCTGTAGTCCCAGATACTAGAGGCTGAAGCAGGAGGATCACTTTAGCCCAGGAGTTCAGGGCCAGCCTGGGCAACATAGTGACACCCCATCTCTGAAAAAAATTAAGAATTGACCATAAAACATAAACATAAAGGTTAACTTCCGGACTCTTAATTCTGTTCCATTGATTTGCATGTCTGTCACTATGCTAGACCACACTGTCTTAATTACTGTAGTTGTAGCAAGTTTTGAAATCAAGAAGTGAGAGTCTTCCAACTTTGTTCTTTTTCAAGATTATTTTGGCTATCCTTGCATTTTCATACGAATTTTAGGATCAGCTTTCCAATTTCTTTCTTTTTTTTTTCTTTTACAGATAGGATCTTTCTCTGTTGCCCAGGCTGGAGTGCAATAGTGTGAT
>NW_016814987.1:29810-50338 GCF_001698545.2 Rhinopithecus bieti | reverse complement strand
TATTTTTTAATTTAAAAAAATTTTAATCTCCTCATGCTTTTATCTCAGAGTCAGGGGTTTGTTTTTTAGAGACAAGGTCTTGCTCTGTTGCTCAAACTAGAGTGCAGTGGCGCCATCATAGCCCACTACAGTCTTGAACTCATGGGATTACAGGTGTGAACCACTGTACCTAGCTGGACTTTTTCTTTTTTTCTTTTTTTTTGAGACGGAGTCACTCTCTCGCCCAGGCTGGGGGTACAGTGGTGTGCTCTCGGCTCATTGCAACCTCCGCCTTCCGGGTTCAAGTGATTCTCCTGCCTCAGCCTCTCGAGTATCTGGGATTACAGGCACCCACTACTACACCCAGCTAATTTTTTGTATTTTTAGTAGAGATGGGGTTGCACCATGTTGGCCAGGCTGGTCTCAAACTCCTGATCTCATGATCTGCCCCTGTCGGCCTCCCAAAGTGCTGGGATTACAGGCATGAGCCACTGCGCCCAGCTATTCCTAAGTATTTTACCTTTTTTTCTGTAGCTATTATAAATGGAATTGCTTTCTTGATTTCTTTTTCAGATAGTTTGTTGTTAGTGTATAGAAATGCAAATGCTACTGATTTTTGTATGTTGATTTTGTATCCTGCAACTTTACTGAATTTATTTGTTCTAACGGTTTTCTTTTTGTTTTCTTTTCTTTTTTTTTTTTTTTTGAGACAGAGTCTCACTGTATCGCCCAAGCTGGAGTGCAGTGGCATGTTCTCAGCTCACTGCACCCCTGTCTCCTGGGTTCAAGCAGTCCTCATGCCTCAGCCTCCCAAGTAGCTGGGACTATAGGCATGTGCCACCATGGCTGGCTAAGTTTTATATTTTAGTAGAGACAGGGTTTCACCATGTTGGCCAGGATAGTCTCGAACTCCTGACCTCAAGCCATCTGCCTGCCTCCCAAAGCGCTGGGATTACAGGCATGAGCCACTGCGCCCGGGCTTGTTCTAACAGTTTTTTGGTGGAGTCTTTAGCGTTTTCTGTATTTAAGATTGTGTCATCTGCAAATGGGAACAATTTTACTTCTTCCTGTCCAATCTGGGTGCCTTTTATTTCTTTCTCTTGACTTATTCCTCTGGCTGGAACTTCTAGTATCCTGTAGAATAGAAGTGACAGGAGTTCCTCATCTTAAAGGAAAGGCTTTCAACTTTTCACCATTGAGTATGATGGTAGCTGTGGGTTTGTTATATATAGTATTTATTATGTTGAGGTACATTTCTCCTATATCTAGTTTTTTGAGTTTCTATCATGCAGGGATGTTGAATTTTGCCAAATGCTTTTTCTGCATCTATTGACATATGATTTTTATCCTTCATTCTGCTAATTTGCATGGTTGAACCAACCTTGCATCCTTGTGATAAATCCTACTTGATCATAGTAAATGATCCATTTAACATACTGTTAAATATGGTTTCCAGTACTTTGTTGAGGATTTTTGCTTCTGTGTTCATCAGGGATATTGGCCTGTAATTTTCTTTTCCTCTAGTGTCATTGTCTGGCTTTGGTATCGGGGTAATGCTGGCCTAATAAAAAGAGTTTGGGGTTGGGCACAGTCGCTCATGCCTGTAATCCCAGCACTTTGGGAGGCCAAGACGGGTGGATCACAAGCTCAGGAGTTTGAGACCAGCCTGACCAACATGGTGAAACCTTGTCTCTACTAAAAATACAAAAATTAGCTGGGCGTGGTGGCATGCACCTGTAATCCCAGCTACTCAGGAGGCTGAGGCAGGAGAATTGCTTGAATCCGGGAGGTGAAGGTTGCAGTGAGCCGAGATTGCGCCACTGCACTCCAACCTGAGTGACAGAGCAAGACTCTGTCTAAAAAAAAAAAAAAAAGAGTTTGGAAGTATGCCTTCTTCTTCAGTTTTTTGGAAGAGTTCAAGAATGACTGATATTACTTCTTTATTTTATACATTTTATTTATTTATTTATTTTTGAGACAGAGTCTTGCTCTGTCACCCAGGCTGGAATGCAGTGGTGCAATCACAGCCCACTGCCTCAACCTTCTGGGCTTAAGCAGTCCTCCCACCTCAGCCTCCTGAATAGCTGCAACTAGAGGCATGCAATGACCACTCCCGGCTAAGTTAAAAAAAATTTTTTTTTTAGAAATAGGGTCTTGCTATGTTGCCCAGGCTGGTCTCAAACTCCTGGCTTGAACTCAAGCAGTCCTCCTGCCTTGGCCTCCTAAAGTGCTAGGAGTACAGGCCTGAGCCACGACACCCGGCCTAAAACATCTTGTAACTGGCTATTTTAAGCTGTTAAGAACTTAACTTTGAGTGCATTAAAAAACTCTACACTTTCGCTCCACTCCCTCACCACATTTTATGGTTTTGATGGTATAATTTATTTCTTTTTATAATGTGTATCTGTTAACAAATTGTTGTAGATATTATTTTAATAATTTTACCTCTTAACCTGTATACTACATGTATAAGCAATCTACACACCACCATTACAGTATTATAGTGTTCCGAATTTGACTGTATACTTGCTTTTACCAGGAAGTTTTATACTTTCATGTTTCGTGTTACTAATTAGCATTCTTTTCTTGCAGCTTGAAAAACTCTCTTTAGCACAGAGGTGTCCAAGGGAACAAATACAGTCATGAGTTCTTAGTTTCTGTTTCTAGTTGAGCCAGTAAAGCCCCTTCCTCATCCCTTTTTTCTGCTTATCACTAGGCACAGAAACCAAAACCATGGCTTCAGGCTGCTAAAACTTAAAACAAAACAGAACAACAACAACAAAATAAGGCGGGTTAGACAAGCTAACTTTAGCATTTCTTGTAAGACAGATCTGGTGGCGATGAACTCCCTTAGCTTTTGTTTGTCTTGGAAAGTCTCTTGTCTCTCCTTCATTTCTTGTTTTTTAATTATTATTTTAAAATTTCAGTTGGTTTTGGGGAACAGGTGGTGATTGGTTACATGGGTAAATTCTTTAGTGGTGATTTCTGAGATTTTGGTGTACCCGTCACCCAAGCAGTATACACTATACCCAATGTGTAGTCTTTTATCCCTCACCCCCTCCCACCCTTTCCCCCGAGTCCCCAAAGCCCATTTTGTCATTCTTATGCCTTTGCATCCTCATAGCTTAGCTCCCACTTGTGATTGAGAACATATAATGTTTGGTTTTCCATTCCTGAGTTACTTCACTTAAAATAATGGTCTCCAATTCCATCCAGGTTACTACAAATGCCATTATTTCATGCCCTTTTATGGCTGAGTAGTATTCCATGGTATATATATTACCACAGTTTCCTTATCCACTTGTTAGCTGATGGGCATTTGGGCTGGTGCCATGTTTTTGCAGTTGTGAATTGTGCTGCTATAAACATGCATGTGCAAGTGTCTTTTTCATATAATGACTTTTCCTCTCCTTCATTTCTGAAGGGCGGCTTTGGTGGTGCAGTCTTTTTGGTTGAAAGGTTTTTTTCCTTCAGCACGCTGAATAGATTATTTCACGTTTTCATGGCCTATAAAGTGTCCACTGAGAAATCTGCTGCTAGCCTTATTAGAACTCCTGTACCTGTTATTTGCTTCTTTTCTCTTGCTACTTTCAAGGATCCTCTGCTTGTCCTTGATTTTTGACAGTTTGATTATATGTTTTTGTATAGTCTTGTTTGAATTTAATTTGATTGGAGAACTTTGACCTATGCCTAGATATTTTGTATCTTTCTCCAAACTTGGAAAACTTTCTGCTATTACTTTTAAAGTAAGCTTTCTGTTCCTTTGTCTTTTCTTCTCCTTCATGAACTCTATAATTCAAAATTTGCTCTTTTGAAGCTATCCTATAAATCCCATAAGCTGTCTTATTTCTTTTCATTTTCCCCTATGACTGTATATTTTCAAATAATGTGTCTTCAGGTTCACAGATTCTTTTTTCTGCTTTATCAGTTCTGAGTGGGATATCCCACTCAGGGGATATCAACAGAGTACCTTGTGAGCATGAGATGATTATAACTATGAACTTTAACAAGACTTTATCTTTGACCTTTTGGCAATCTTCTTCTTGCCCATGGGCAGCTGTCATTTGCAGGGATAGCAATCAATTCCAGCCACCAGAGCATGGCTGTAGGGGAAGGTTGAGGTGCCCTTATCAATGTTCTTCATGGTGACAGCTTTGTGTCCAGAGTAGCATTCAGGCCAGGACCAGTACGCACTGTCCCCATGTTTCAGGAGACTTGCCCATGTGTCAACAGGCAACACCAAGCCTATAGCTAAGAAAACCCAAAAAAAAAAAAAAAAAAAACCGCAATTTAAAAATAATTTCAGTTCCTGTTAAATGTTTCATTTATTCATTTTTTCATGAAACCATTGAATTGTACCCTAGCATTATTTTCCTTGAAGTTTTGAGCTTCCTTGTATATAGGATTATTTGATAATCCTTGTAGCCCATTTTCATAAAGTCCCTCTTTTTTAAGGTCAGTTACTGGTGCTTTCCTTGTTCCTTGGTGGTGGTGTGTTTCCCTTTTCCCTGATTGTCTTTTTTTTTTTTTTTTTTTTTGAAGCAGAGTCTTGCTCTGTCACCCACCCACTCCAGGCTGGAGTGCAGTGGCGCGATCTCAGCTCACTGCAACCTCTGGCTCCCTGGTTCAAGCTATTCTCATGCCTCAGCCTCCCGAGTAGCTGGGATTACAGGCATGTGCCACCATGCCCATCTAATTTTGTATTTTAGTAGAGATGGGATTTCACCATGTTAGCCAGGCTGGTCTCGAACTCCTGACCTCAAGGGATCTGCCCGCCTCAGCCTCCCAAAGTGCTGGGATTACAGGTGTGAGCCACTGCACCCAGTTGATTGTTCTTTTTAAAAACAAAACAAAACAAGATTTATTTTGAGACAAAGTCTCACTCTGTCACCCAGGCTGGAGTGCAGTGGCACGATCTCGGCTCACTGCAACCTCTGCCTCCCAGTCTCAAGTGACCCTCCTGCCTCAGCCTTCCAAGTAACTGGGACCACAGACATGCGCCACTACGTCCAGCTAATTTTTTTGTATTTTTTGTAGAGACGGGGTTTCGCCACGTTGCCCAGGCTGGTCTCGAACTCCTGAGCTCAAGCAATCCACCTGCCTCGGCCTCCCAAGGTGTTGGGATTACAGGCGTTGAGCCACTGCGCCAGGTTAAAAAATTTTTTTCCTTAAAAAATAGAGACAGGGTCTGGCTATGTTGCCCAGGCTGGTCTCAAACTCCTCGGCTCAAGCAGTCTGCCCGCCTTGGCCTCCCAGTGTGCTTGGGATTATAGACCTGAGCCACCGTGCTTGGCCTCCCTGATTGTTCTTGATCCCTGTGGCTGTGCATTGGTGTCTGCACATCTGAAGAAGTGAAAACTCATTCTAGTCTTTGCAGACTGGCTTTGTCTGGGAAAGACCCTCACCAGTCAGCCTGTCCAGAGGTTCTGGACTGGCCATCTGGCAATGTTCTGCGGGTGGGCTTGCTGCTGGAGTCCTCACGCAGGCTGGTCTGGTGTCTGGGTTAGCAGGTGGGTGGACCCGATGTCTAGGTCCATGGGGTTTGGCCTGGAGCCTGGATCCAAACAGATGGGCCTGTTGATTGGGTATGTGGCGGTGGGCCTGGAGCCTGGGTCCACAAGGGCACAGCTGGTTCCTGGATCTGTGGGAGCCAACTTCATGTCTGGGTCCACAGGGGCTGACATGGTGCTGAGGTGGACCTGGAGCCTAAATCTGCAGTGTCAAGCCTGGGTTCGGGGTCCATGGGGGCTGGCCTGGATCCTGGGTCTGCAAGGGTGGTCCTAGAGCCTCAGTCCACGAGAGTTGGTTTGGCACCAGAGCTTACTAGGGTGGGCCTGAAGCCTGGGTCAGCTAGAGCCTTTGACCATGAGGACCAGCCTGGAGCCTGGGAACTGTGTGGTGCTGGGGCAGGTGTGGAGCCTGGATTCGCTAGACCCAGCCCAGTACTGGGATCTACTGGGATAGGTCTGGACCCCGGGTCTGTTGGAGCGTGGGGCTGCAGGGACCAGCCTGAAGGGTAGGGCCACAGAGATCAGCCCACCACTGGGCAGGCCTAGAGTCTGTGTCTGTGCGTGCCAGCCTGGTACTTGAATCTAGAAGTGCTCTCCTGGTGCTGGGGCAGGCCTGCAGCCTAGGGCTATGTAGGTCAACCTGGTTCTGGGCTGGGCTGGAACCTAAGGTGGGCCTGGAGCCTGAGACCACATGGCCTGGCCTGGTACTGGGTGGGCCTGGAGCCTGTGTCCACAAGGTCTTGCTGGATGCTGAGTCTGCAGGTGCTGGCCTGATGACTAGTGCTGTGGGGGCTGGTCTGGTGCTGGGGTGGGCCTGAAACCTGGGGCCATGGGGCCAGCCCCATGCTGGGGGTGGTCTGGAACCCATGGCCACCTGGGCTGGCCTGGCCCTGGAATATGCCTGGTACCTGAGTCTGTGGGGGCTGTCCTGGCACTGGGGTGAGTCTGGAGACAGATTGCCAGGCAGGCCTGGAGTGTGAGGCAGTGGAATCTGGTCTGGTGCTGGGGCAGGCCTGGAGGCTCGGTCTACAGGTACCAGCCTAGAGGCTTGGGCTGTGGTTGCCTGCCCGGTGCTGGGTTTGACGGGGGCAGGCCTGGTGTTGGAGTCCAAGGGAAAGCCCAGTGCTTACTTCCTTTCTCTTCCAGGAAAAAAAGTGTCTCCTTTCCCACTGCACTGCCTGGGGTTGGGGGAGGGGTGGCATGGATAATGTGTAACTGTTTTTCCTACCCTCTTCAATGTGTCTTTTATTTCTGTGCTACACCCAGGTGCTGTCAACTCTCACCTGGTTTCCTTAGCTCTCGTGAAGTATTTTCGTGTATGGATTGTTTTTCAAATTGATGTTTCTGTTGGGGGATGAGCACTGGAAAGTCCTGCTCTGCCATCTTGCTGCCATCTGGACTCCCAAGGTTTGTTGTTGATCTGTTTTTGTTTTTGTTGCTGCCGTAGTTCTTTTCTTGTTGCTGTTTGTTTGTTCAGTGACTTCTCTGAGCTCATTTTGTGGATTCAGTCTCCCCCTGCATTATGTGGCCTCTGAGTTGCCTGCTAGCAGCCTTTTTTCCTTTCAGTTCTTGTTTTTCTTTTTAAGCCTGGATTCCTAGGGGTCACACCTGGTGAATAAATATAATTTGGTGGTCAGCCAGTGATTGGTCAGAATATATCCTTAAATGCCTTGCCTGTACATCTTCTAACCCTTGCCAAGAGGATCTGTGTTAAGAAAGCATTGCCTTCAAAGTCTAGCCAGTGTACGAGACAGCCTTCGCTTTCACTTTCTACTTGCACAGGGCCTCATAGTCAGCCAGAAGTGAGTGGCTTGGGTCCTCTCCTATCCCAGCTCTTTCCTTGGCATGCATATAGTCTTGAGTATATGCACAGCCCTTTAGATCCCTAGGAGTATGTCAGAGCTTTTCAAAGTTTCCTATGGTTGTCTCATTCTCTAGGACTTCCTGTAAAATTCTCTAAGTGGTCAGATTTCTCCGATGTCTGGAATTTGGTCAGCTTTTGGATCCTGTACCACTGAGCTAGGGAGGGTTGGGGAGGGAGGATGGGGATCACCACAAGTGAAGTGTCGTAGACCTCACTGTCTTGCCAAGATGCTGTAGTTTCTTTGGATGATGATTTTCACTTTATTCTGTGGCTTTGGTTAATTGCCAGAGTTCTAAAATGGTTGATTTGAATTGATTTGACCATCTTTTCATTGTTTTAGAGGAAAAGTGAGTTCATTGAAGTCCCCGCTCTGCCATTCCATCTATCTACTATTACTCCTGTCTTTAAAAAAAACTTTAAATCCTCTTCATCTCACATGCCCTTGCAGTTATGACTTCATTTCTCATTTCCCCTAACAGTAAAACTCTTCAGTTTTCCTTCCTCACTTTCTCTACCCTTCTCCTATATGCTGTTCATATAACATGTATTAGATATATGAT
Organism: Rhinopithecus bieti; assembly: GCF_001698545.2. Classification (NCBI taxonomy): domain Eukaryota; kingdom Metazoa; phylum Chordata; class Mammalia; order Primates; family Cercopithecidae; genus Rhinopithecus; species Rhinopithecus bieti. Next base: position 42,425 of record NW_016814987.1, on the reverse strand, counting down.
AAAATAATAGGCAAGGCGCGGTGGCTCACACCTGTAATCCCAGCACTTTGGGAGGCTGAGGCGGGTGATTCACTTGAGGTCAGGAGTTGAAGACCAACCTGGCCAACATGGTGAAATCCCGTCTCTGCTAAAAATATAAAAATTAGCTGGGTGTGGTGGCGGTCACCTGTAATCCCGGCTACTTGGAAGCCTGAAGCAGGAGAATCGCTTGAACCCAAGAGGAGGAGGTTGCCGGGAGCCAGGGTCACGCCACTGTACTCCAGCTTGGGGGACAGAGTGAGATTCCATCTCAAAAAAAAAAAAAAAAAACCAGAATATATACATTATATACACAAGTTATAAATATAATAATATGAAAACCCAAGAACTCACAACCCTACCCAAAAACATTAATGATATCATCTACCCGTGTGTCATTTTCTGTTCCATTCCTCACCCTCCCCACCACTCCACTCCTGAAATTCCTACTCTGCTAAGCCTTGTGCTTAACATAACTTGCCTTTTTTGATATATGGGATTTTTTTTTTTCGTATTTGTGGGGATGCTCAACCCATACATTGTTTATTTGACTCGGTTATGAGCCTTGTAAAAATAGTATCATACTGTATGTGGGGTTTTTTGTTGTTGTTGTTTTGTTTTTTGTTTTTGAGATGGAGTTTCACTTGTCTCCCAGGCAGGAGTACAGTGGTGTGATCTGGGCTCACTATAACCTCTGCCTCCTGGGTTCAAGCGATTCTTCTGCCTCAGCCCCCCGAGTGGCTGGGATTATAGGTTTGCACCACCACACCCAGCTAATTTTGTATTTTTAGTAGAATTGGGGTTTCACCATGTTGGCCAGGCTGGTCTTGAACTCCTGACCTCAGGTGATGCACCCGCCTCGGCCTCCCAAAGTGCTGGGATTACAGGCGTGAGCCGCCACACCCGGCCCTGTGTGGTCTTCTGAGACTTAACTTTTTTCACTCAATATTATGTTTCTAAGATTCACCTATTTTGTTGCATGTAGCTAGAGTTTGTTTACAATATTCCCTTGGGTGATCATAAGACACATTATCCATTCATCCATTGTTGGACATCTGGGTCATTTCCAGCTTTTTGATCTTATGGACAGTGCTACCATGAGCATTCTTAGGTGTACGTCCTGGGACACATGCACACCCATTATTCTAAGGTATATAGACCTAAGAATGCGATTGTTGGTTAATAGGTCATCCAAAAGTTCGACTTGACAGGATTATGCCAAACTGGTGGTACCAATTTACACTACTTTCAGAAATGTATAAGAGATCCTATTGATCCACATCCTCAGACACTTGATATTGTGATATTGTCCTCCTCCTTATTTTTTGTTATTACACTGAGTGTAAAATGGTATTTCACTGGGGACATATTAGCATTTTCTTAGTCATTAATGTGATCGAGCATCTTTTAATGGTCTTTAGCCACACATTTCCTCTTCTGTGAAAGGACTATTAATATCTTTAGCACATTAAAATTTTTCTGGGTACAATGGCTCATGCCTGTAATCCCAGCACTTAGGGAGGCCGAGGCAGGCAGATCACTTGAGCCCAGGAGTTCGAGACCAGACTGGGCAACATGGCGAAAACCCATCTCTACAAAAAATACAAAAATTATCTGGGTGTGGTGGTGCATGCCTGTGGTCCCAGCTACTTGGGAAGCTGAGGTGGGAGGATGGCTTGAGCCCAGAAGGTGGTGGCTACAGTGAGCTGAGATCACGCTACTGCACTCGAGCCTAGGTGGCAGAACTAGACTCTGTCTCAAAAAAACAAAAAAACCTTTTATTTATTTATTTTTTTTTTTAAATTTTTATTAATTTTTTTTTTTTTTTTTTTTTTTTTGAGGCGGAGTCTCCGCTCTGTCGCTGGGACTGGAGTGCAGTGGCCGGATCTCTGCTCACTGCAAGCTCTGCCTCCCGGGTTTACGCCATTCTCCTGCCTCAGCCTACAGGCGCCCGCCATCTCGCCCGGCTAGTTTTGTATTTTGGTAGAGACGGGGTTTCACCGTGTTAGCCAGGATGGTCTCGATCTCCTGACCTCGTGATCCGCCCGTCTCGGCCTCCCAAAGTGCTGGGATTACAGGCTTGAGCCACCGCACCCGGCCGAAACTTTTTTTTTTTTTAGATGGGTTCTCACTACGTTACCCAAACTGGTCTTGAACTCCTGTGCTCAAAGGAGCCTCCTGCCTCCATTTCCCAGGTAGCTAGGATTATAGATGTGCATCACCGTGCCTGGCTAAATCATTTTTTATTGATTTGTGGGTGTTCTTTATGTGGATCCTCATCATTGGTCAGTTGTATGTGTTGAATAGCTTCTGTAATTTTGAAGCTTTTTTAATGGTGTCTTTGCATGAGCAGAAATTCTTATTTTTCTTTCTTTCTTTCTTACTTTTTTTTTTTTTTTTTTTTGAGACAGGGTCTCACTCTGTCACCCAGGCTGGAGTGCAGTGGTGGGATCACAGCTCACTGTAGCCTTGACCTCCCTGGGCTCAGGTGATCCTTCAGGTGGAAACCTCAGCTTCCCGAGTAGCTCGGACTACAGGCATGTGCCATGCCTGTAAATTAGCCATACCTGGCTAATTGCTATTTTTTATTTTTTGTAGAGACAGGGTCTCCCTGTTGCCCAGGCTAGTTTTATTTTTGAGTTGAACAAATCCATCTTTTCTGTATTATAGCCAGCAATTTTTTGTCTTGTCTTCTCTAACCTACAGTTACAAACATTTTCTTTATTTTCTTCTAATAAAAGTTTTAAAAGTTTACCTTTCACATTTAAGTCCAAATGGAATTGGTTTTGTGTGGTATAAGGTAGGGAGCTGGTTTCATTATTTTCCATATGGATAATGTAATAATCTGAGAAGCCACCTCTGGCCTGGAGTATCAAAGTTCCATATCCATATAGATCTGTTTCTGGCCTCTCTTTGCTGTTGGCCAGCTTATTGTCCCTGAACCAGTACTGTACTGCCTTAATTACCTTGCCTTCATAATAAATCTTGATATTTGATAAAGCAAAATCTTCCCATCTTATTTTTCTTCAGAAGTATCATGTATTCTTAGCCCTTTGTTATTTTATTTATTTATTTATTTGTTTTGAGATAGGTCCTTGCGCTGTCACCCAAGCCGGAGTGCAGTGGTGTGATCTGGGCTCATAGTCTCGACCTTCTGGGCTCAAGCGGTCCTCCCACCTCAGCCTCCTGGGTAGCTGAGACTACAGGTACATGCCATTATGCCCAGCTAATTTTTGTATTTTTTGTAGATATAGGGTCACCCCATGTTAACCAGGCTGGTCTTGAACTCCTGCACTCAAGCAATCCACACACCTTGGCCTCCCAAAGTGCTGGGATGACAGGCGTGAGCCACCTTGCCCGGCCCTCCTTTGTTATTTTATTTTATTAATTTAGTTATTTGAGACAAGGTCTTGCTCTGTCACGCAGGCTGGAGTGCAGTGGTGCAGTAAGCTCACTGCAACCTCAACCTCCAGGGCTCAAGCAGTCCTCCCACCTCAGCCTCCCAAGTAGCTGGGACTACAGGGGCATGCCACCACACCCAGCTAATTCTGGTATTTTTTTGTAGAGACAGGGTTTCCCCATGTTCCCCAGGCTGGTCTCAAACTCCTGGCCTCAAGTGATCCTCCTGCCTTGGCCTCCCAAAGTGCTGGGATTACAGGTGGGGGTTACCACGCCCGGCCCCCCTTTGTTTTTTTTTTTAAACACATTTCAGAATCAACTTGTCATGTTCTATAAAAATGTTGGAATTGCAATGAATCTGTAGATCATGTTGAAGAGAATTGATGTTTATGGTATTGAGTCTTCCTCCCTAAGAACATGACATAGCTCTCTATCGTAAATAAATTATTGAACGTCTTTTGGCAGAGCTTTATATTTTTCTGCATAAGGTCTACATATCTTGTGTTAGATTTATTTATTGGTGCTTTATGGGTTTGCTGCTATTATAAGTGGGATCTTTTATTGTATTTTTTATCTCTTTTGCAGGTATATAGAAATGAAGTTGGCTTTTGTATATTAGTATTATAACCATTTGCCTTATTACACTTTTCATTATTTATTTTATTTAATTTATTTATTTATTTATTTTTGAGGTCTCATCTCGCTGAGTCATCCAGGCGGGAGTGCAGTGGCACGATCTCAGCTCACTGCAACCTCCGCCTCCCGGGTTCAGGCGATTCTCCTACTCAGCCTCCCCAGTAGCTGGGATTACAAGCACAGGCCACCACGCTCAGCTAATTTTTTGTATATTTAGTAGCGACGGGGTTTCACCATGTTGGCCAGGCTGATCTCGAACTCCTGACCTCACATGATCCACCCGCTTCGGCCTCCCAAAGTGTTGTTTTTTGTTTGTTTGTTTTTGTTTTTTGAGATGGAGTCTCGCTCTGTCTCCTAGTCTGGAGTGCAGTGGCGTGATCTCGGCTCACTGCCACCCCCACCTCCCAGGTTCAAGCAGTTCTCCTGCCTCAGCCTCCTGAGTAGTTGGGATTACAGGCTCCCACCACCATGCCCGGGTAGTTTTTGTATTTTTAGTAAAGACGGGGTTTCGCCGTGTTGGCCAGGCTGGTCTCGAACTCCTGACCTCAGATGATCTGCCCGCCTCGGCCTCCCAAAGTGCTGAGATTACAGGAGTGAGCCACCATGCCTGGCCCTAAACTTATTTTAAGTAGGTTTTATTCTGGAATAGTTTTAGATTTACAGAAAAGTTAGTTAAGAGATAGTACAGAGAGTTTCTGTATATTCCTCACCGTAGTACGTTTATCAAAAATAAGAAAGCAGCATTGATATATTACTACTACCTAAACATCAGACTTTACATGGCTTTATCAGTTTTTTTCACTGGTGTCCTTTTTTTGTTCTGGGATCCAATTCAGAATATCACATTGGATTTAGTTGTCATGTCTCCATAGTGTCCTCTGGTCTATGACAGTTTCTCAGTCTGTTCTTGTTTTTTTTTGTTTTGTTTTGTTTTGTTTTCCCAGAAGTCCATTAAGCTGAGAATGTCCTTGTTTTCATGACCTAACAGTTTTAAGGAATACTGTTGAATGTTCCTCAGTTTGTATTTGTCTGAAGTTTTGCTTATATTTAGACTGGAGTTGTTTTTGGAAAGAACACCGGAGTTTAAATGCGTTTCTTATCAGATTGTACCAGAGGTACCTGGTATCCATTGGCATCCCTGGTTTTGTGAACCTTCATCCCTTGGTTAAGGTGGTGTTTGCCAGGTTTTCCCCCTGGCAAGTTGCTGCCTTTCCCTTTTCATAGTCTGTTCTTTGGAAGAATCTAGCCCACCCGCAAGGAGGCGGGAAGAATTGAGCTACAGCTCTTGGAATGAGGGGGTGTATCTCTGTATATCATCTGAAATTCTTCTGTAAAGATTTGTCTCTTATCCCTTATTTATTTATTCTGTCACTTATATCAGTATGAACTCATGCATTTTTATTTAATAATTTGAGTTATAAATCTAATACTGTGTTCTTTGTTTTGTTGGTCAAATCAGTCCAGTTGTGGCCACTGGGGACTCTTGCCCGTTGGCTCCTGTGTCCCTTTCACATACTCCCATCCTTTGGTTTTGAGCACTGCTTTACTTGCCAGCACTTAGAAATGCTCCAGACTCATCTTGTCTTTTCCTCTCTCAGTCCTGGAATCAGTCATTTCTCCAAGGAGCCCTGGTTCCTTTTAAGGTGTCTGTATATTCTTTTATGTTTTCTATGGTGACAACCATATCTGCTATGAATAATGACAGTTTTGTCTTTTCCTTTCCAATCTTTATGGCTTTATTTTTCTTGTCATACTGAGATGACCAGGACATCTAGTACAATGATGACAGCATGCATCCGTGTCCTGTTGTATATTTTAGAGGAAACACCACTAACTTTTCCCTATTAAGAATGATACTGTATTTGCTATAGACTTCCTACAGGTTTTATCAGGTTAAGCAAGTTCCATCCTATTACTCTATATTAAGAGGCTTTTATTTTTTTAATAATGAAAGGGTGTTGAATTTTTACCAAATGCCTTTTCTGTTTCTTATGATAATTATATTTTTTCTCCAATAATCTGATATGTGGTAAATGACATTTATAGATTCTCCTTATGTTAGACCATCTTTGCATTTCTTGTATAAACACAACTTGGTCATGGTCTTTCATTTTTTATACAGTGCTGGACTCAGGTTGGTAAACAAAAGTTTAGAATTTTGCAACTGTGTCCATGAATAAAATTAGTCTTTACTTTTCCTTTCTTAGGCTGTTCTTAATGGCTTTTGGCATTAAGGTTCTGCTGGTATAGAATGATTCAGAGTGTTCCCTCTTTTACAATATTCTGGAAGATGCTGTGTAACTTTGGAATGATTGGTTTGGTAGAACTCCTGCAAAACCATCTTGGTCTAGTGTTCTCCTTTTGTTTACTATTAATTCTAAATTAAATCTTTTTCAAATTGTAAATAAGAAGTTGAAATTTGCTTCCATGTTATTTTATAAGCTTTTGCTTGAAATGGTCACACAAATCCTGAGCAGACCTTTTTAATGATGCATTCTTCAAATTCTTAACAGTCACCATCCATAAATGTCTTTCTTTGTACAAGTAGGTGATAAAATATTTAAAGCCAATTTGTAAATGTTTCAAAGATGTTTAACAATTGGAATTATATCTAACAGCTTTTCTTTTTGTTTCACTGACAAGTATATTGTTAAAACTTCTCATGATGATGTGAGTAGATTTCAAATCCAGTTGAACGCTTTCATATTAACAATTTCAAAATAATGATGAAGCTCTTATTTGCAGAACATGCATCATTATTAGAACCATCACCCTGCAGCTAGCTTGGATACCATTAAAAGGGCTCACCAGCTGCAAACGGATAAAAGTATCTGATACTCGGGAAGACAGAGTTTCAGGGTTTCTACCTGGAGCTACACCCTCCAGAAGCCCCTCCTTGGCCTCCCTGCACCCAGCCCCATCCCAGCCAGTCACAACTTGGGCTGTACGTGGTGTTTCTTGGAAACCGGAACACAGACTCCTCCAGCAGCTCCACAGGCCCCTTGTCCTCAATGAGCAGAAGACTACAGGAGCTGGCTACTGAAGAGGCTGTCCAAGGGATAGAGCACCTTCTTGGCCCTGCTTAGCACATTTACTGCAGAGCTGGATGCTACTTATTTGTGCTCACCACCTTCAGGGACTGCAGAGGGATTTGTCAGACCCTACTTCACTAAGGGCCACCCTCTAAGGATCTCCAGAAGAGGCTGCCCATAGAGAGAAGTGGCCTGCCTAGAGTCTCCACTGCCTCAGGTCCTACCCGGACACCTCTAGGGCTGAGGGGATCAGTATCTCTTCACCTACCTGTAATCCACATACCAAGTGGAAGAATCTGCCTGCTATTTTTTGTTTGTTTTGGCGGGAAGAGTTTTAACTACTGCTGTAATTCCTTTAGTAGCTATGGAACTGTTGAGGATTTCTTTTTCTTCTTGAGTCGATTTTGGTAAGATAACAGTTTTCTAGGAGTTGGTCCATTTTGTCTGCATTTTCAAATTCATTGGCATAAAGTTTCCTTTTTATTCTCTGCTGTGTATAAACTGTAACGATGTCTCCTTTTTCATTACTGATATTGGTTATTTGTGCCTTCTCACTTTTTTTCTTGATCAATCTCACCAGAGGTTTATCTATTTTATTAGTCTTTTCAAAGAACCAGCTTTTGGCTTTGTTGCTCCTCTCTATTGTGTCTTTGTTTTCTATTTCTTTAATTTCTGCTCTTATCTTTTTTGATCTCCTTCCTTCCACATTTTTTGGGTTTATTCTGTTGTTCTTTTTCTAATTTCTTTAACTGGACATTGAGCTCATTAATTTTCATTCTTGCCCATTTTCTAATTTGTGCATTTAAGGATATAATTTCCCTCTAACTACTGCTTCTCCATAAGTTTAGATATGTAGTATTTTCATTGTTGTTCAGTTATAAGTACTTCATTTCCATCAAGGTTACTTCTTTTACCTGTAAGTTATATAGAAATGTGTTTTTAGATTTCCAAATGTTTGGGGATTTAAAATTTTACCTCTTTGTTATTGAAATCTGTCTTACTTGCATTATGGTCAGAGGATGTGGTTCGTGTGATAACAACTCTGAAATTTTTTAGACTTGTTTTATGGCTTAGTATGTGACCAATATTTTTGAATGCTTCCTATGTGCTAATTTATAAGAATGTGTGTTCTCTAATTGTTGAATACAGAGATCTACATATGTCTATTATCAAGTGTGTCAACTATTGTTCAATTTTTACTTATCTATACTAATTTTTTTGGTCATGATCTACCAATAATTGAAAGAGGTGTGTTAATATTCAACTGTGATGGTGGATTTGGCAATTTCTCCTTGTAATTCTATCTCGTTTCTTGCTTTACATATTTCGAGGGTGTTCATTAGGAATATTCAAATTAAGAATTGTTATATATTCCTGATAAATATGTAATGACCCTCTCTATTCCTGATAATGCATTTTTCTTTGAAACCTATTTTATCTTATATTAATGTAGTAACACAAATTTTTCTTGTTGGGATTTGTGTGGTATATAATTTTCCATCCTTTTACTTTTGAGCATTTTCATGCCATCATGCTTTAATTACATCTCTTGGAAACAACATATAACTGGACCTTTTCAAAAATCTAATCTGATGATCTCTTTTAGTTGGCAAGTTTAGTCTGTTTATATTTACTGTGATGTATTTGGGCTTGTTTCTACCATCATACTTTTTTATTTCTGTTTACCACCACTGCCTTTTTCTATGCTTCATTTTCTCTTTTGCCTGCTTTTTTAGTTTTGAGATTTGTTTTCTTATTCAATTGTTTCCTCCCTATTTTAATTTTTTTTCTATTCTTTCTGTGGTTACCCTTGATGTTTTACATATGTGTTTAACTTATAAAGTCTAAAGTTAAACAATATTTTAACCTCCTTCTTGAAGAATGCAGGAAGCTTAGAAACCTTCAACTCTAGTCATTCCTCTCCTGACTACATACTATTGTTTTCAAATATGTAGTTTGTTCCTTTTTATAAACCTCACAATTATACATCTTTATCAGTATTACTTTATATAGACAGTGTTTGTTTGGACTTACATGCAGACATTCTTGTATCACAGACCATCCTTTGGGATCATTTTCTTTCGTTATGAATATAGTGTTTTAGTGGGTTTTNCTTTCATATATGTAAATGTCTTTATCCTCATTCTTAAAAGATAGTTTGTTACAGGTATTTTTACTCAACACTTAGAATATATGGTTCCATTCTCTTTTGGCTTTGAGAAGTCTTTATTGCTATTAAGAAGTCGACTATCAGACTAATTGCTGGTTTTGTGTGTGTGTGCATGCGTGTGTAGTAGAATATGCAGAGGGTCCTGCAGTTTTACTCTAACATATTTAGATATGTATTTTTTTTATTTATTCTACCTTGGAAATGTCATGCTTTGTGGCTCAGTGGATTCATGCTTTTCATCATTTCTGGGAAATTCTCAGCCATTATCTCTTCAAATATTGCCTTTCATTTTTTCTAGTTTTTCTTTCTCAGAATACAGTTAGTCATATTTTGGACCTCCTCATTCTGTCTTCCGTATCTCATAACATCTCAGATTTTCTATCTCCTTGTCTTTCTGCATTTCGTTCTGGATAATTTCTTTAGGTATATCTTTCAACTTACTGATTCTCTTTTCAACTAACTTTAATCTGCCCATTGAGTTTTTTATTTCAAAAGTTATATTTTTCATTTGTACAAACCTCATATATTTTACTTGCTAATCTGCCTAGTCATCCCTAATAGTCTCTTATTGCTTGGTCATCTTTGTGATTACATCTGTTACTACTTCTTTAAAACATTTTATATACTTTTTGTTCAACCAGTAGTCACTGTTTGCATGAGTATGACATTGTAAATATTGTTCACATCAAAACTACATAGTATATTCTGATTACATATCCTTTGTTGTATACCCTTTCGTTTTCCTTGGAGCTAATAATTGTGTATTTTGTTTTCTTTTGCTTAGTGTTCTAGTACCTATTACTATTCTTCTCTGAAATTCTTTATACAGTCCAAATCAGATCATGTCCTTCGACTATTCAGAATTCTCCCATGGCTCCCACCTCCCTCAACAAAAGCCAAAGCCCTCACCATGGCCCAAAAGTCCCTGCATAATCTGGTTCCCTTTACCTCTCTTACCTTGTCTCCTATCACTCTCAGTATCAGTCACTCTTCTCCAGCTACACTGGCCTCCTTGCTATTCCCCAAGTGTGCTAGATACCCTTCCTTTTCAGGGCCTTTGTACTTTTTCTTCTCACTGCCTGGAACACCCTTCCTCCCAAATAATCTGATGAGTTGCCCTAGTACTTCCAGTGTGCTCAAATGTCACCTCCCTAGAGAAGTGTTTCCTGATCAACATATCTAAAATCGCCCCATCACATGCATTTTCTATCCCTTTATCCTACTTTATGTATGTTTTTCTACGAAGCACTGATCACCACCTGGTATATTTTATATTTATCTATTGTGGTTAGTGTTTGTCTCTCTTCAGTAGACTGTAAGCTCCATAAAGCAGGGACTTCTGTTTTGTTCACTGCTGTATCCCCAGTGCCAAAAACAACAGTGCATAGTAGATACTCAATAAATATTTGTGGAATAAACTGAATGAATGGATGAATGACTTAATTGTTCATGTGGAGGATAGAGAGATAAACGCCTGAGGAGTAGGCTAGGCACAAAGGCCTTTAATGCCATGCTAAGGAAGTTGGATATCATTCTTCATAAGGTTGGAGACTGTGAAGAAGCAGTAAGGATAGCTCCTGGGTTCTTTGGGGAAGCAAGTTCTCAGTTGGTAGGGTTGTGGCAGAGCCCCATATTTTCTGACTGGCTGTACACCCTAGGGCTCCTGAAGGCAGGCCTGCCTCTTACCCAAATAGCCCTCAAACTGCTGTGTTGTCATGCTGCCTGTTACCTGGTGAAAAATAAAACCCCAACTCTCATCAGGCTTTCTGATCCCAGCTATCATCCCCCTTTCTCTTGCACTGCGAGGAACTGTTTCCTGGTCCCCAGGCCAAGCAGACCACTCTCATTATACTTTACCTGTGGTACTTGGTGGTCGGTAGGGGGGCTGCAGGGGATAGCGTGGAAGCTAGTATGATGATGAGCTCATAGTAAGTGTTGTTATAATGGGAGATACCTTAGGAGGGTAAGTTACAGCTCAAAAAGCTTTTTTTTCATTGTCAAAGTGAGAACAGGCTATGTGGGGTTTTAGTCCTGACTTTGCCCCTAACCCTACTGGGGCCTAGTCTGGCTCCAGTGTTTCTGCCTGCCCATGACTTTGGATACTAATTCTGTTGTCTAATGTGTGACCTACTCTCCTATTTTTGTCACCTACTAATTTCATCAGCATGCCATCAGAATTATACAGAATGCCACGTATAATTAGCTCCCTGTGGCATGCCAGTAGAGACCTCCCTATCCAGGCCAACATCAATTTATTAATCATTAGCACACTGAGTTTAACTAAACATCCACCTAGCTATAAGTTCAGTTGAGCAAAATTTGACCACTTACTATGTGTCAGGCCTCCTCCTGTACACTGAAGACACAGAGATGAATGAGATGCGTTCCCAGACACAGAACCATAAATTCAGGGCAGTGTCGTCAGTGCAGTAACACTGGTAGGAAGAACAGACTGTGAGAGCCCCTAAGGAATACACAACCCAGCACAGGAGACCAAGGAAGCTTTCTTGGAAGAGATGGCATATGAACTAAATCTTAAAAGATTTAGTTTAACTTTCTAATGTTAAACTGCCCTTGCATTTCTGGGATTAAACTCAACATTTTTATGTTGTATTAAATCTTATTCATTCTGGATGTGGTTTGCTAATAAACTGTTTAGGATTTTGCATCTTTAGCCATCTGTATTTGTCTGGTTAAGGTTATAGTGATCTCATCCAATAAATAAATCAGTTTTCTAGGAATTGGTCCACTTCATGTAAGTTTTCAAATTAATTATATTCTCTTATTTTTAAATTTTTACTATATCTTTTATGTCGTTCATATTATTTGTGCCTTTTCTATTTTTTCTTGTAAGTTTCTCCAAAGATTTTTTTTTAGCGATTGGCCTTGAAAAGCTTACCGTACATATTTAACCTAAAGTCCAAAGTTAAACATACTCCCCACCCAAACAATTCACAGACTTTATAAATCTTTAGTGTCTCCCAATTTACATGTTATTATGTCTACTATTTTTGTTCCTCCCTTATTAAGGATGACACTAACAATATCATTTTATGCAAACATTGTTTGCTTAAATACTCATTTACCTTTTATTTGCCCACCTTTCTTCTTTTACCTCAGATGTCATTTTTTGGGACGATTTTTTTTCTTCTTCTTCTTCTTTTTTTTTGAGATGGCGTCTCACTCTGTCACCTAGGCTGGAGTGCAGTGGCACGATCTGGGCTCACTGCAAGCTCCGCCTCCCGGGTTCACACCATTCTCCTGCCTCAGCCTCCCCAGTAGCTGGGACTACAGGCGCCCGGCACCGTGCCTGGCTATTTTTTTTTTTTTTTTTTTTTTTTTTTTTTTTTTTATTTAAGG
>NW_016814987.1:22030-29510 GCF_001698545.2 Rhinopithecus bieti | reverse complement strand
TTTTTTGTATTTTTAGTAGAGATGGGGTTTCACCGTGTTAGCCAGGATGGTCTCGGTCTCCTGACCTCATGATCCACCTGCCTTGGCCTCCCAAAGTGCTGGGATTACAGGCATGAACCACTGCGCCCAGCCTGATTTTTCTTCTTCTTGAAATACATACAGAACTTTAGAAAATCCTTTAGTGTAGATCACTTAATTGGAAACTCTTAGTCTGTGTTTATCTACAAATGCCTTTTTTTCCCTTTATTCTTCTTAAAAGATGGGTTTGCTAGGTACCTACTTCTAAATTACCTTTTTTAGAAGGATATTAAACACTGACACTAAGAGGACATTATGACACTCTCATCTGGTTTCCATTATTACCGTTGCAAAGTCTACTGTCACTCTAATTTTTTTTTGTAGGTGTTCTTTTTCTCTGGCTGCTTTGAAGGTCCTTTGGTTATTGGTTGACTCTATAAGATCTTTTTAGTTGGTGTTGTCTTACAAATGTTCCTTTTTATAGCTTCCTAATCTTGCCTTATGAATGCAGTGTTTTCTTGTTGCTCCAATGACATTAAATAATAATGTCTTTTTAAAAAGTGTTCTCCCTACAATTTTATGTATTTATTTATTTATTGAGACAGAGGCTCACTCTATCACCCAGGCTGGAGTGCAGTGGCATGATCTCATCTCACTTCAACCTTCGCCTCCTGGGTTTAAGTGATTTTTCTGCCTCAGCCTCCCAAGTAACTGGGATTACAGGTGCCCGCCATCACACCCGGCTAATTTTTAGTAGAGACAGGGTTTCACCATGTCGGCCAGGCTGGTCTCAAACTCCGGACCTCAAGTGATCCACACACCTTGGCCTCCCAAGGTGCTAGGATTACAGGCGTGAGCCACCGTGCCCAGCCCTACATAATTTTTGTTTCCAAATATATATATTTCGTTGTCAGCAGCAGTGAGAAACTCACTGACACCAGATTTGGCCAAAGGCACCACAGATAACACAAGCATGACATATTCTGAAGCCTTAGAAAGAATATGTATGAATAATGGGCCGGGAGGGGCTCTACTGTGTGCAAACATGGGTCAGTGCCACAGTTCTGTCACTTGCAAGTATGTTAGTGCAGTGGACTTGAGCCAGACTGCCTGGATTCAAATCCCAGAGCTGGTCAAGTCACTTGACCTCAAATTTCTGTAGTTTCTTCTGTAAAAATGGGGATAGTAGTGTTACAGGTCTTTCACAATTTGTCTAGCAGGCATTCTGGTTTTTGCCGAAAGCCCCTTAAAAAATAAAACAAAAATGGGAATAGTAGTAATATGTACTTCATAGGATTATTGAGGGTATTAAATGGGTTAATCTACATAAAGTATTTAGAATAATGCATGGCATGTAGTAAGCACTGTATATGTGTTTGCTATTACTACCATTATTACTTTTGCGACGAGGGGATTGAAGGAAGAAGAGCTTCTATGGTGCAATGAGGAAAGGAGTATATCCTGCCCTGTATGTTCCCCTAATATCTTGGATATAAAAGCCATCCACAAAAAAACAAGGTCAGGAATTCAAAGGGGTTATTTGGGCACCTTAGAGTGTGGGATATCAAGTAGGCAGTCAGAATGGGATAGAATTCTTCAGTGAGAAGTATTGGCTATTTCCTTTTTGGAGCAGGGCAGTACCATATGGGAGAACAGTGACAGAGGGATAATCTAGGCTCAGGGGATTTCTTAAGCAGTTAATAATGCTTTTTCTCTTAGGAACTAACCTGTCAGGTACTGAGAGGCTTTGAAGATGGCTCTTCAGGTTGGGGACACGCCTTTGTTAAGGGGCAAGACTGCTGCCCGGAGTTGATTCACATACTCAGAGGTAGGATTGACCACATAAAGAAAATGCTTTCAAGTCTTTGTTCTAAATTTTCTTTGACCCTCCGTAAGTTTGGGGAAAGTCCCAGCCTCAGTAACCACCTCAGTAACCATCCCAGACACAGTGTAGAGGATATGAACAGGCAGAGTGGGGCATCTGGAAAACAGGTACGTCGTGGGGAGGCCAATCTGAGGAGCCATTAGTATTAAAATGGAAAGTTCAAGAGATACAAAAATTCTAAAAAAACTTTATCAAATCAAATCCAATAATGTATTACAAGGATAATGAATCATAACAAAATGGATTTTATCCCAGGAATGCAGGATTGGCTTGGCATTAGAAAATCAATCATGCAATTCAACATATTAACAAACCAAAAAGGAAAACCCATATGATTATTGCAATAAATGCAGAAAAAGCATTTGACATCCATTCCCGAGTTTAAAAAACAGAAACTCTTGGCAAACGAGAAGTAGAAGGGAACTTCTTCAATCTGATATGGGCATCTGCAAAATAACCCACAGCTAGCATTATATTTACTGGTGAAAACTGAGTGCGTTCCCCCCAAGATCAGAAACAAAACAGAGATGCCCACTCTCACCACTTCTATTCAGCATTATACTGAAGGTTCTAGGCAGTGCAGTCAGGCAAGAAAAAGAAGCAAAAGGCATCCAAATTGGAAAGGAAGAAGTAAAACTGTATTTACAGAAAATGTGATCGTCTATGTAGAAAATCCAACTGAGTCCACCAAAAATAAAACCCTACTAGAACTAATAAGTGAATCCAACAAGTTTCAGGTTATAAGATCAATATACAAAAATTAGTTGTATATCCATATACTAGCAATGAACAATTGGATACAGAAAATTTTAAAATACCATTTACAATAACATCTAAAAATGTGACTTAGGAATAAATCTCACAAAAGATGTGGGAGACCTATACACTTGTATTGCTGAGAGAAAGAGGAGCCAAATTAATGAAAAACATTCATGGGTTGGAAAACTTAGTATTGTTATAATGTCAATTCTCCCCAAATTGATCCATAGATTAAATGTCATTCCTATAAAATCTCAGCAGGCTTTTGCAGAAATTGACAAACTGATCCTAAAATTCATATGGAAAGACACTACAGAGCCTGGTACAGTGTGTGGAAACCCTGGGTAGGGTTCAGCTTTCCCACAGAATTAGGATTATCAGTGGAGCACATATAGAGAGGAAAAAAAGTGACAGGGTGTCCAGTTGCAAACAGGTCTACAAAGGATGTGAACAAGCAATTTCCTGAAGTGGAAAACCCAGAAAGCTAACAGGCCTAATAAAAGATGTTCAAATGTATTAACAGAAAAGTCTAAAATAAAACTACAGTGAGATTTTACTTTAGATTTCACAAACAGACAAAATGTTAAAAAGCTGGATCATGCCAAGTCCTTTAGTGGGGATATGGGGGCACAGGGACCCTCTTGCATTGGGAGTGGGGACTTTGGCAGCCATCCCAGAGATGAATGTGACACTATCCCCATGGGCCCTTCAAATAAATTCTCACACAGGTCCATAAAGGGTCATGTAGAAGAATGTTCATTATGGTGTGGTTTGCAACAGTGGGAAGTCGAAAGCATGCTGGGTGTCCATCACCAGGGGCATACACAGGGAAATAGTGATGGGTGCATTCCACAGAGGACCTCTTAACCTTTACACCAGTGAGTTAGATGTACACAGGGCAACACGATGATCTTCAACACATAGCACTGAGTGAAAAAGAATGAACCGTATAACAATACTACTCACAAGTTACAAATATATGCACATATACACCAAATACACACCTTACAGAAATGCACACAAACGGATGTAAGTTAAACACTTTTGAAAAATGCCTATGTCAGGGAGTGGGGAGGAATGGGAGCGTGGATGACAGGGAATAAATAAAACAAGAAAGCGGTGGAATTGCCAGGCACAGTGGCTCACACCTGTAATCCCAGCACTTCGAGAGGCCGAGGTGGGCAGATCGCTTGAGCCTAGGAGTTCAGTTCCAGCCTGAGCAACATAGTGAGTTCTCATCTCTACAAAAAATACAAAATTAGCCAAATGTGGTGGTGCATGCCTGTGGTCTCAGCTACCAGAGGGGCTGAGATGGGAGGATCGCTTGAGCCCAGGAGTCTGAGACTGCAGTGGGCCGAGATTGCATCACTGCACTCCAGCCTGGGTGACAGAGTGAGACCCTGTCAAAAAAAAAAAAAAGAAAAAAGAAAGGGAGGAGGAGAAAAAAACAAGCAGAAAGTGTCTGTTCCCTTGGCCTAGTCACCCACTCCCCATGGCATTCATCCTTTAGAGTCTACTCCACTGAGGAGGAAACAGCCACACCTACACTCTGTTAACCTTGAGGCCAGAATGCCCAGGTGAGCCTGGCTCAGACGATCTGTACTCGGCTGGTTTTGAGTACGTGCTGCTGCGGCTCCTGCACACCCTCCCACCAGCATTGCAGCTGCCTGGAGCAGGTGTGGACGTGCATTTCACCCCACAGAAGTTACCTGCTGTGATCTACTATTAAGGATGGGGGCTGGTCACAGAGTTTGGAAGTAAAGAGTTAGAGTGGCCCACTCCCCATCAAGCCATATGGTAACCAGACCATATGGTAACTAATTTCTGGTCCGCACAACAGTCCTGCCGGTGCCCTGACTATGCTGAGGCATGGGTGTATTTTCCTGGCCTCATTTAGAACCTTACCCTCTGACTTCCCCAGAAGCAGCTCTTGTAAACTTAGGGAAACTGAAGCCACACTCGCTATGACTGAGAAATTCTCTTCAGCTTATCCTCTCCTAGGACTCTTCACCTAATTGTACCAATACTGCTCCTTCCATAACCAGCCAGGTGCATGCTTGCCATTCGGTTTTCAAAACAAAACAATACCTTGTTCAGTGATACATACATGGGAGGTGAAATTTTCTCAAAAGCAGGCCAGGCACAGTGACTCATGCCTATAATCCCTGCACTTTGGGAGGCCGAGGCGGGCGGATCACCTGAGGTCAGGAGTTCCAGACCAGCCTGGGCAACATGGAGAAATCCTGTATCTACTAAAAATACAAAACTTAGCTGGACATGGTGGCATGTGCCTGTAATGTCAGCTGCTCAGGAGGCTGAGGCAGGAGAATCACTTGAACCCAGGAGGTGGGTTTTGCAGTGAGCTGAGATCGTGTCATTGCACTCCAGCATGGGCAACAAAAGTGAAACTCTGTCTCAAAAATTGAAAGAAAAAAATTTTTTTTTTTGCAAAAATTGAGGAAATGAGAACATAAAGGTCAAGGTAGTGGTTTCTTCTGGGCGGGGGAAGGAGATGAGGGATCCACAGTTGGCTTCTCAAACTCTATAATGTTCTAGTTCTTAAGCCAGCTGGTGGGTAGATGGGTGTTTTCTTATATGTCTTTAAACTGTACATGGAAGTTTTCAGAACTTTTTTCTATGTTGAATACATTTAAAAGTTTGAAAGCAACACAAAGAGATTTCAAACCCGATAACATTTGCATTTATCAGAACACATAGAATCAAAGAGAATGACAATCACATTGGAATATCTGCCTATGAGGGGGAGGGTGTTGGAAACAGGAGTGAGGAATGAAGGTAAATACATGAATAAGTAAATAAAAAGATACGCATTTTACTGATCAAAGATAATAATGTAACATGACCAGTAGAGTATTTAGCTTCCTCCACCTTCTGCACCTGAGATTCAAAGGAAAAATAAATACTGAGCATGATCAAGAAACCGAACCTAATAAATCTGATTGATCCAAAACCAACAGGTACAAACTTAAATCACCTGAGTACCCAAAAGATTATTATAATCAAGTAAATCATTTCAACAGAAAGTTTTCTGAGGTGAAGGATTTTGAAGGCTCCTTCAGAAGTTGGTCATTTCTCCAAGGTTTTGTCGGGATTGCTTCCCAACATTCCTAAAGGATTCAGATGGGGCCCTCGGTTCATTAGCCCATTTCACAGTAAAACTCAAAAGCCAGTGGAGAAAGCAGGGGACTGAACTCATGTCCCTACAAGAGCAAAAGACCAAACCTTCATACCTTAGAAGTACAGCCCCATGTTGAACCATGTCTTGGAAATTGCCTCTGTAGCTTCAACACAAACAAAAATCTGGCTGTTGGAAAAATGTGTTTGATTTAACCCCAGCCATCCTTAGACTAGAAAAGAATCATGGGGGTTATATTGAGTCTGCTTGGATCACCCCTAGCCACACTCTTCTCCTTTTGTCCCCCAATGCTAGTGTCCCTATCTCCACTGATGAGCAAATGGACATTTCCCCTCAACACTGAGGTCACGTATTCTGCCTTGTCTCTGCACTCAGGTTGCCTCGCCAGATCTGCTGTGGGCTGCAGTTTTAGTTGAGATCATGTTAGTTAGTTAGTTCTTATCTTTTGAAATGGCTTTCTGTTACCATAGGATGCTTCACTGAGGTATGTGCCTTCCTGCCTAAACTTGTACGTCTACTGACATATCAGGTAGACATGTTCCTTGCAAACTAAACGTAGTAATGTGCTGCAGGCCAGCTGGAGTATCACCGGATCTCCGCATGCCATTTGTGTCACCCTGGTGTGACCCACAGTAACTGTCTTTATGGGTTGAAGCCTTCCTGAAGCCAACTTGTGGACAGCTGACTTTAACAAGGGAGGGCAGCTACTTAGGATGCTCCCGTTAAAATCAAAATCACACAGCACCTGTTGCCATCTTCTAGCCCTAGTGTCCACTTTCCATACTGGCAGAAGAGGGAAATGAGCCTATCATCAATGTCCTCCTCAAACTGGGTGTCTTAATGCCAACCCACAGTTTATACAACAGCCCTATCCTCCTGGTAAGAAAGTTTTATTTCTAAGAGCAGATGGGTCTGCCATCATGATCAGGACCCACACCACATTAGTGAACATATGTCACCCCTGTTCATCCCAGAGATCCACCATCATCCCCTCTGTGAATCCAGTTCAGGCTTCTTTGGGATTGACCTGACCGACACTGTTTCTCTATCTTAGGACATCCCAATTCCCCAAAACTCTGTTTTCACCCACCATCAGCAACAGATAGTTTGTTTCTTTTTGTTTGTTTGTTTGAGACCGAGTCTTTGCTCTTGTCGCCCAGGCTGGAGTGCAATGGCACAATCTCAGTTCACTGCACCCTCTGCCTCCCGGGATCAAGCGATTCTCCTGCCTCAGCCTCCCAAATAGCTGGGACTATGGGTGTAAACTATCACGCCTGGCTGATTTTTGTATTTTTACTAGAGATGGGGTTTCACCATGTTGGCCAGGCTGGTCTTGAACTCCTCACCTCAGGTGACCCGCCTGCCTCAGTCTTCCGAAGTGCTGAGATTACAGGCGTGAACCACCGTTCCCGGCCTTGTTTTTTGTTTGTTTGTTTGTTTTTGTTTTTTGGGGTTTTTTTGTTTGTTTCATTTTTAGGCAGGGTCTCACTCTGTCGCTCAGGCTGGAGTGCAGTGACATGATCATGGCTCACTGCAGCCTCGGACTCCTGAGCTCAAGGGATCTTCCTGCCTCAGCCTCCCAAGTAGCTGAGATTACAGGCGAGAGCCACCGCACCCAGCATATATATATAAATGTGTATATATATATATATATATATATT
>NW_016814987.1:5718-21766 GCF_001698545.2 Rhinopithecus bieti | reverse complement strand
GCAATGGCACAATCTCGGCTCACCGCAACCTCCGTCTCCTGGGTTTGAACGATTCTCCTGCCTCAGCCTCCCGAGTAGCTAGGATTACAGGCATGTGCCACCACACCCGGCTAATTTTGTATTTTTAGTAGAACGTCTCACTATGTTGCCCAGGCTAGTCTCAAACTCCTGGGCTCCAGCAATCATCCTACCTCAGCCTTCCAAATTGTTGGGATTATAAACATGAGCCACTGCAGCTGGCCACATTAGTATACTATTGATATTGAACCATAACATTCTCTTTTTTTATTTTTAAAGAGACAAGGTCTTGCTCTGTCACCCAGGCTAGAGCAGCTAGGACTCCAGGTGCCTGCCACCTCACCTGGCTAATTTTTTATTTTGTTTTGTAGAGATGGGGTTTTGCTAGGTTGCCCAGGCTGATCTTGAACTCCTGGCTTCATGTGAACTCCTGCATTGGCCTCCTAAAGTGCTAGGATTACTGGTGTGAGCCACAGCACATAGCCTGAACCATAACATTCTTATATTCCTGGAGTAAACTCCACTGGGTCATAATCTGTATTTTTGAATGCACTATTAGTGTCTGTTAGCTAACTCTTGAGGGGAGATTTTTGTTTTATAAGTGGCCCTAGGATTTTCTTTTCTTGGGTTCTCCTATCCAGTTTTATAATTTAGGTTACACTAACCTCAAAAAAAAAATAGGTTTTACTTTTGTTATTTATTATGCATATGATTGGAATTAACTATACCTTAAAAGTTTGCTACAGCTCACCTACAAAACCCACTGGGGTTTTGAGAGAGAACAGTTCTTTGATTACCATTTTTATTTATTTAATACTTACTGGACTATTCAAGACCTTTCTATTTGTGCCATTTTAGCATGGTGTATTTTCTAAGAATGTATCATTTATTTTCATCTAGGTTTCTAAATTCATTGGCATGTCATTCATAATTCTTCACTTTTAAAATTCTATTTTCTGGTCAGGCTCAGTGGCTCACGCCTGTAATCCCGGCACTTTGGGAGGCCAAGGCGAGCAGATCACCTGAGGTGGGGAGTTCGAGACCAGCCTGACCAACATGGAGAAAGCCCATCTCTACTAAAACAAATACAAAATTAGCCAGGTGTGGTGGCACATGCCTGTAATCCCAGCTACTCTGGGAGGCTGAGGCAGGAGAATCGCTTGAACCCTGGAGGTGGAGGTTGCGGTGAGCTGAGATCACACCATTGCACTCCAGCCTGGGCAACAAGAGAGAAACTCCATCTCAAAAACTATATATATATATTTTTTCCCTATTATTGTCCCCCTTATCATTCTATATCTTGGTTTTTGTTTGTTTGTTTGTTTGTTTTTTGACAGAGTTTCGCTCTTGTTGCCCAGGCTGGAGTGCAATGGCATGAGCTCGGCTCACCGCAACCTCCACCTCGCGGGTTCAAGCGATACTCCTGCCTTGGCCTCCCAAGTAGCTGGAATTACAGGCATGCGCCACCACACCTGGCTAAGTTTTGTATTTTTGGTAGAGACGGGGTTTCTCCATGTTGGTCAGGCTGGTCTCCAACTCCCGACCTCAGGTGATCCACCCACCTCTGCCTCCCAAAGTGCTGGGATTACAGGTGTGAGCCACCGTGCCTGGCCTGTATCTTGGTTTTTAAATTTTCTGTTTTTTTCTTGATCACTGGCCAGAAGTCTGTCTCTCTTATTAGTCTTTTCAAAGAATCTGCTTTGGTTTGCTTGATTTTCACTGTTGTCTTTTGTTCTCTATTTTATTTCTGCCTTATTTCTTTCTTCTTTGAATTTATTTTTATTTATTTATTTTTTTGAGACGGAGTTTCACTCTTGTTGCCCAGGCCGGAGTGCAATGGCACGATCTCGGCTAACCACAACCTCCACCTCCCGGGTTCAAGTGATTCTCCTGCCTCAGCCTCCTGAATAGCTGGGATTACAGTCATGCGCCATGATGCCCAGGTAATTTTGTATTTTTAGTAGAGATGGAGTTTCTCCATGTTGGTCAGACTGGTCTTGAACTCCTGACCTCAGGTGATCTGCCCGCCTCAGCCTCCCAAAGTGCTGGATTACAAGGCGTGACTCACCCCGTCCGGCCTTTGTTTCTTTGAATTTAGAAATATAAACAATGTGTCATTGGCACAGAAACAGAAAAGTAGACCAATACAACAGCATAGATACAGACACGTGTATATAAAAACCTAATGTATAGGCTGGGCGCGGTGGCTCAAGCCTGTAATTCCAGCACTTTGGGAGGCCGAGACGGGCGGATCACGAGGTCAGGAGATCGAGACCATCCTGGCTAATATGGCGAAACCCCGTCTCTACTAAAAAATACAAAAAACTAGCCGGGCGAGGTGGCGGGCGCCTGTAGTCCCAGCTACTCGGGAGGCTGAGGCAGGAGAATGGCGTAAACCCGGGAGGCGGAGCTTGCAGTGAGCTGAGATCCGGCCACTGCACTCCAGCCTGGGCGACAGAGCGAGACTCCGTCTCAAAAAAAATAAAATAAAAACCTAATGTATAACAAATCAAGGGAGAAAGGACAGTTGCTTAGTTAAAGGTGTTGAGAAAACTGGCTCATGACAGAGAACAATAAAACTGGATCCCTTCCTCATGACATGTACAAAAATGTATTCTAGGGGACGGGCACGGTGTCTCAACACCTGTAATCCCACCACTTTGGGAGGTCATGGTGGGCAGATCACTTGAGGTCAGGAGTTCGAGACTGGCCTGGTCAACCAGACATGGTGAAACACCATGTCTACTAAAAATACAAAAAATTAGCCGAATGTGGTGACATGTGCCTGTAGTCCCAGCTACTCAGGAGGCTGAGGCAGAAGAAGCGCTTGAACTCAGAAGGCAGAGATTGCAGTGAGCCAAGATCATGCCACTGCACTCCAGTCTGGGTGACAGGCAAGACCCTGTTTTTAAAAACAAAACAAAAGAAGAAGAAGGAAGAAGGAGGAGGAGGAAGGAGGAAGGAGGAGGATGAGGAAGGGGAAGAAGGAAGGGGAAGGACAAAAGAAGAAGGAAGAAAGAAAAAGAAAGAAGGAGAAGAAGACAGCAATGCTAATAGAAAATTAGCCAAAGCACACAATAGGCAATTTGCAGAGGAAGAAATTTGAAAAGCCAGCAGTATATAATGAGGTGTTCAAGATCTTTGCAAATCTGAGGAATTAAAATAACAGTGAGGTATCACTTTATCAGCCCGACAAATTTAAGAAGCAGGGTAATGCCAAGTGGCGGTGGGGGTGTAAGGACCTACAAACCCTCCTGCATGGCTAATGGGAGTGTGGACCAGGGCAGCTATTCCGAAGAGCTGTCTGGAAGTACCCTGTCAAATTAGATATGCATTTACTGGGCCAGGTGCGGTGGCTCACGCCTGCAATCCCAGCACTTTGGGAGGCTGAGGCAAGTGGAGAGCCTGAGGTCACTCAGGAGTTCCAGACCAGCCTGGCCATCATGGCAAAACCCTGTCCCTACCAAAAATACAAAAATTAGCTGGATGTGGTGGTGCGTGCCTGTAATCCCAGGTACTCAGGAGGCTGAGGCAGGAGAATCGCTTGAACCTGGGAGGCAGAGGTTGCAGTGAGCCAAGATCGCACCACTGCCCTCCAGCCTGGGTAACAGAATGAGACTCTGTCTCAAAAAAAAAAAAAGTAAATGCATTTACTGTATGACCCAACAATTCTGTTCCTGGGTACAATAAATCCCAGGGAAGTACACAGATATATAAGGGGCCATATGCAAGGGTGTTCATCACAGCATTAAGCACAAAAAGGGCAAAAACAAAATGTATGTCCCTCCAAATTAGAAGTTTCCAAGGGCAAAAAAAGCACAAGTCTTCTCTCATTAGTTTCCTAGCCTGTGTGCCCAGGTACCCTACAGTGCTGCATTTCAGTTCCAGGGGTGAGAGTTATCAATAGTTATAATTTTTAAAATAATTATAAATGTTTTTAAAGTATCTCTAGCATTTGCAACTGTGTTTTTCCAGTTTAAAATTATTTTGAAGGCCAGGCATGGTGGCTCACGCCTGTAATCCCAGCACTTTGGGAGGCTGAGGCAGGTGGATCACTCGAGGTTAGGAGTTCGAGACCAGCCTGACCAACATGATAAAGCCCCGTCTCTACTAAAAATACAAAATTAGCCAGACGTGGTGGTGCATGCCTATAATCCCAGCTACTCAGGAAGCTGAGACAGGAGAATCACTTGAACCCGGGAGCCAGAGGTTGCAGGGAGCCGAGATTGCGCCATTGCACTCTAGCCTGGGCAACAAAAGCGAAACTTTATCCCAAAAATAAAATAAGTAAAATAAAATTATTTTGAAATTATATTTGAACAGTGTGGTGTTTCACACAGTTCCCTCTTTGAACATCTTGGTCCAGTGCAAGATCTAGTGTGTGGCTCCTACTACTAGAGAGGAGCTGTGAGGGGCTGCAGTATACAGCACTTCTGTGACCTTCTGTGGGAATCATTCGACTTAACCTGATTTTTGCCTTGCTCCTGCTCATCAAGATACTTTGTTGGTGTGCATATGTGTAGTATTTAAATACTTATTAGATTCAATCTGCTCTTTTCACAATTTTTTCTGGTAACATGGAAGCTATATCTTTTATTATTAGAATCAGCATCTATTATTAGGCGCTGCTTTAAAGGAACATAACTGATTTCATTTTCTTAGTTGTTATTTACCCCATTGTTTTATCTTCCCTTCCTCCCTTCTTCCTCTTTCCTTTTTTCTTTCTCTCTGTCCCTCATTCTTTCTTGCTTTCACTCCCCAATTTCTCCTTCTCCCACTCTCTATTATTGGATTTTTTTTTGTAACGGCAGCACTTTTATTTTTCCTTACACAATGACGTGTTGCTGGGGCCTAATGTTCTCACATAAAAAAAGCCAAAATTGTTGTTCATCGGTTCTTTAAAGAATTGAGAACTTATGTACAAAAAAGACCTTACATAAATTAAAAAGGATCCGAATATATCTACAGGTGTGAAACTCGCAAACCACTTCCAACTCAAGGCAAGTAATCAGCCCACGATGTTCCTGCAGGAAAACAATCTCAGCCTAGAAAGGAAACTGGGTCCTATGGCTTGGACTTTCAACTCTGAGCAGACCAGAAGGAAGCAGAAAGGCAACTGGTTCAGAGAGCCCTTGCCAGCCTCCTAGAGAAATCCGCAGAACACTCAGCCGCTGACACATTAATTTAATACCCTGCACATATTGGAGACTGCTGGCCACGCAGACTCACCAAGCCACAGACTTGTCTTCCACAAGCACATTCTTACCTCAGCCACAAAGTGGCCAAGCCACATGTACTAAAGGTTGAAATCAAAGACATGTACAGGGTATTAAACACATACCAAGGGGAACAGTTAACTTGATTATAACTTGAATAGAAAGTCAAAATCAGCAACAAGTCTACAATCCAGTGCTGATATCAGATACAAGCTTCAAGGACAAATTTCTTTGTGTGTGTGTGGTTTTTTTTTTTTGCTTGTTTGTTTGTTTGTTTTGAGACAGTCTCACCCTGTTCCTGTTGCCCAGGCTGGAGTGCAGCGGTGCAATCTCGGCTCACCACAACCTCTGCCTCCCAGGTTCAAGCGATTCTCCTGCCTCAGCCTCCCCAGTAGCTGGGATTATAGGCAAATGCCACCATGCCTGGCTAATTTTTGTATTTTTAGGAGAGATGGGGTTTCACCATGTTGGCCAGGCTGGTCTCGAACTTCTGACCTTGTGATCCACCTGTCTAGGCCTCCCAAAGTGCTGGGATCACAGGCATGAGCCACCACACCTGTCCACAAATTTCTTTTTGAAGGCTTATTCCAGTTTTGTGAGGCTAGCATGAGTTTTATGCATTTGCCAGGGGCAAATTTATACTCCTGAATAAACCCATGCAGCAAATGCTGAACATCTGCTCGCAGTCCATTATAGGCATTTGCAGTGGACGATGGAGGGGCCAGACTCGTCATACATAGCTAATTGCTAATCCACATCTGCTGGAAGGTGGACAGTGAGGCCAGGATGGAACCACCGATCCACACCAAGTACTTGTGCTGTGGGGGCATGATGATCTTGATCTTCATGGTGCTGGATGCCAGGGCGGTGATGCCAGGGTACATGGTGGTGCTGCCAGACAGCACTGTGTTGGCGTACAGGTCTTTGCGGATGTCCACGTCACACTTCATGATGGAGTTGAAGGTGGTCTTGTGGATGCCGCAGGATTCCATGCCCAAGAAGGAAGGCTGGAACAGTGCCTGCAGACACCAGAACCACTTGTTGCCGATGGTGATGACCTGACCTGGCCGTCAGGCAGCTTGTAGCTCTTCTCCGGGGAGAAGGAGGATGTGGCAGTGTCCATCTCCTGCTCGAAGTCCAGGGCGATGTGGCACAGCTTCTCGTTGATGTTGCGCACAGTCTCCTGCTTGGCCGTGATGGTGAAGCTCAGTGAGGATCTCCATGAGGTAGTTGGTCAGGTCCCAGCCATCCAGGTCCAGACGCAGGATGGCATGGGGGGAGGGCATGGCCCTCGTAGATGGGCACCATGTGGGTGACCCTGTCTCCAGAGTCTATGACAATGCCAGTGATGCACCCAGAGGCTTAGAGGGACAACACAGCCTGGATGGCCACATACATGGCTGGGGTGTTGAAGGTCTCAAACATGATCTGAGTCATCTTGTCTCTGTTGGCCTTGGGATTTGGGGGGCCTCACTCAGCAGCACCGGGTGCTTCTCCAGGGCCATGCACAGCTCGTTGTAGAAGGTGTGGTGCCAGATCTTCTCCTTGTCGTCCCAGATGGTGATGATGCCATGCTCGATAGGGTACTTCAGGGTCAGGATGTTGCGCTTGCTCTGGGCCTCAAGGCCCATGTAGGAGTCCTTCTGGCCCATGCCCACCATCACACCCTGGTGCAGGGGGGTGCCTGATGATGGAGGTGAACACAGCTCCAGGGCCATCCATCCCCAGCAAAGCCAGCTTTGCACATGCCAGAGCCATTATCAATGACGAGCGTGGCGATCTCTTCTTCCATTGCAACCTGTGGAGGAGCGGGGCGGCAGAGCCGTGGGAGGACATGGTATACGGGCTGGTGGCAGCAAGTGAGTGTATTACTGGATTTTGAAGTTAACAATTAGCCAAATACTGAGTTTTGATGGAAATCATTCTGAATTATTTTCTTTTAAAAAAAATAGAAAGCATGTAACAGGAGAATTAATTAAATTGATTCCTTGGCTCGGTGGCTATGCCTGTAATCTCAGCACTTTGTGAGGCTGAGGTGGGTGGATCAGTTGAGTCCAGGAGTTTGAGACCAGCCTGGGCAACATGGCGAAACCCCATTTCTACTAAAAATTCAAAAATTAGCCAAGCATGGTGGTGCGTGCCTGTAGTCCCAGCTACCCAGGAGGCTGAGGCATAAGAATTGCTTGAGCCTAGGAGGCAGAGATTGCAGTGAGCCGAGATTGTGCCACTGCACTCCAGCCTGGGCAGCAGAACCAGACCCTGTCTCAAAAACAAACAAAAAGTCTGTCTAGGCTGGGCATGGTGGCTCATGCCTGTAATCCCAGCACTTTGAGAGGCTGAGGCAAGTGGATCACCTGAGGTCAGGAGTTTGAGATCAACCTGGCCAACATGGTGAAACCCCATCCCTACTAAAAATACAAAAATTAGCTGGGCATGGTGGTACATGCCTGTAATCCCAGCTACTCGGGAGGCTGAGGCAGGAGAATGACTTGAACCTGAGAGGCAGAGGTTGCAGTCAGCCTAGATTGTACCACTGTACTCCAGCCTGTGTGATAGAGTGAGACTCTGTCTCAAAAGAAAAGAAAAAAAAAAATGTCCATACATGAGTGTAAGTAATACTTTGTGAATTTTAGACTTTTTATTAACCACCAGGAGAATATTTACTACACCTGGGTGTTTTTTTAAAGTAATACTGGTTTTATATTACTTGAAATATGTAGAACCATTTATGCCGCACTTGCATATATCAGCAGTGTCCCTTACATAATTATTCATGTAATTTTCATCTTTCTCATTGTAAACAGTTACTATTTTTTTTTTTTTTTTTTTAGAGACGGAGTCTGCTCTGTTCCGCACCGGTGGAGTGCAGTGGTCCGGATCTCAGCTCACTGCAAGCTCGCCTCCCGGGTTTATTGCCGATTCTCACTGGCCTCAGCCTCGCCTGACGTAGCTGGGAACTACAGGGCGGCCCGCCACCTTCGGCACCGGCTAGGTTTTTGTATTTTCAGGTAGAAGATCGACGTGTTCCTTCACCGTGCTTAGCCAGGATCGGTCTCGATCTCCTGACCTCGTGATCCACCCATTCTCGGTCCTCCCAATAGTGCTGGGATTTACAGGCTGAGCCCACCGGGCAGACCGGCCAACAGTTATTATATTTTTAACTCTATTCCTGTAAATCTCAGTCAGCACATTAGTGGACCCTGGACCCAGTCTCCAGGCAGCTGCCTTAGTCTTTCCGTGTCTCAAGTACTTCTAATCCATATTGTAGAGTGAGGTGAATTTATAGATTTCAAGATCTATAAGTTCTATAGATCTATAGATGAATTTATAGATTTCAGGATTATACCTGGGTTTTTAAAAATGTTTCAATGCAATTTATTTTAAAGCACTCTTAATGGATTTAAGTTTTATTTTAAATGCATTAAAATTTAAATTAATTTTGAACATTTAAAACATTAATTTTAACATTTAAAATTAATTTTCTTTTGGTAGATACTGGGTCTCACTATGTTGCCAGAGCTAGTCTTGAACTCCTGGCCTCAAGAAATCCTACCGCCTCAGCCTCCCAAAGTGCTGGGATAGAGGCACAAGCCACCATGCTTGGCCAAAATTAATTTTTGAGCCCAACATGGTGGCCCACACCTGTAGTCCCAGTTACTCAGGAGGCTGAGGCAAGAGGATTGCTTGAGCCCAGGAGTTTGAGTTTGTGGCATACGATGATTGTGCCTATGAATAGCCATTGTACTCAAGCCCGGGCAATATAACTAGACCCCATCTCTAAATAATAGTAATTTTTTAGAACCTAACATGTAAATTTAATTTATACAAATATTTATTTTAAAATCTGTATTAGGGTTCTCCAGGGAAACAGAATCAGTAGGATATATATGAGCGAGTGAGCTAGAAAGAGAGAAAGACAGACAAAGATTCATTGTAGGGAGTCAACTCACATGATTGTGTAGGTTGACAAGTCCCAATATCTGCAAGGTGAGTTGTCAGGAGGAAGACCCAGGAGTACCAATGGTGTAGTTCCAGTTCAAAGGCTGGCAGACTCAAGACCCAGGAAGAGCTGATATTTCCGCTTAAGTCTGAAGGGAAGAAAATGCTGATATTCTAGTTTGAAGGCGGGCAGGAGAATTCACTCTTACTTCGGGGAGGGTAATCCTTTTTGTTCTATTCAGGCCTTCAACTGATTGGGTGAGGCCCACCAACATCAGGGAGGGCAATCTGCTTTACTCAGTCTACCAATTTAAATGTTCCTATGTTCCTATCACCCAGGAACATCCCCAAAGAAACCCCAGAATAATGTTTGACCAAATATCTGGGCACCCCAAGACCCAGTCAAGTTGACACATACAATTAACCATCACAAATCCATGCCTTGTGAACTTGGCACCCATATAACACCTCCTTAAACCATATTTAATCGTCAAATGAAGACCATAACAAGGTCATAATTCCGTCTAACGTGATAAAACTATTCTGCCTACAACCGAAAGCGCACTAACCATTTCCCCAGCAAAAGAGGTAAAGTCCTTTACTGATGTTTACTCTTTTCTTTGATATCCTGTAACTTAAATACTATGATGTAAAGTTAACAATTCTTAAATACTATTATTTAAAGCCAATACACCTTATATTACACGATAAGGGAATAAGAGAGGGAAGAAAACATAAGTATTTGATATATACAAACAAATATATTCATAACAAAATAAGGAGGAAATATGGCAATTGCAGCCCTTGTTTCTGTAACTAGTCACATGATAACTGATATTTATAACTACCTTCTTCCACTATCCATTCCATATTCTTCAGCAAGCAACTCAGCTAGTCATAGTTCTTTACTGGTAGGGTAACCCAAACCTTCATTGCTGTAAAATCTGGGCCATTAGTAGTTCTGCCTAGATTGGGTTGTTGTCATTTTCCATTGACCTTAGTCATAAGGGATGGTAACACTCAGAGATTCTCTAGAGGATTTCCTGTATTCTAGAATACTCTTCCTTCTCTCCATTGTGGAGTAGTAGTCCAGTTTCCCCTTGGTAGACAGATCAGTCACTCCAACCAACACCAGAACTCCCTTCTTTGCCTTAACTTCTAGCTCAATGGAATCGTTGTGTCTCCTGGTAGAAGCATTCCTCCCTTTGGAACTGAAACCTCTAGGCTAGCAGACCAAAAGGTCTCTGTAACAGGAGGAGAAATTTTGCTAGTGGGTCACTAGGGTTGATGGGGACCCATTGATTTCCACCCATTGATTCATGGATCTGTGAATCCTGGCTGTGGGAGAAACAACACCATATATTAGATACAGATTCAGAGTATATAGAGACTTCTGGAGAATCTTACCCTAGCCCTGCAAGGTATTGTAACCTAGCTGGCACTGTAACTAAGTCTTCCAAAGTCCATTCCACCATTCTTTCAAGCCAGCTATTTCAGGATGGTGGGGAACATGGTGAGAGCAGTGAATTCCATGAGCATGGGCCCATTGCTGCACTTCTTTGGCTGTGAAGTTAGTTCCTTAACCAGAAGCAATGCTGTATGGAATATTATGATGGTGGATAAGGAATTCTGTAAGACCATGGATGGTAGTTTAGGCAGAAGCTTTGTGTGCATGGAAGGCAAACCAGTATCTAGAGTGTCTGTTCCAGTAAGGACAACACATTGCTTCCTTACTGATGGAAGCAATCCAGAGTAATCAACCAGATAGCTGACAGATCTCCCCAGGAATTATGCCATATTGGAAACTCAGTGATAGTCTCTGCTGGTGGTAGATTAGACACTCAGCAGTGGTCATAGTCAGGTTGGCTTTCATGAGTGGGAGTGCATGTTGCTGAGCCCATGCATAACCTCCATCCCTGGCACCATGGCCACTTTGTTCATGAACCCATTGGGCAATGAGGGGATAGCTGGGGAAAGAGGCTAACTGGTATTCACAGAAACGATTATTCTGTCCACTTGACTATTAAAATCCTCCTCTGCTGAGGTCACCTTTGGTGAGGATTCACATGGGACATAAATATCTTCACTTTTTTTGACCCACATAAGGAAGTCTATCCATATACCTTTTCCTCAGATTTCTTTGTCACTAGTTTTCCAACATGTTCCTCCCAAGTCCCTGACCATCTAACCAGACCATTTGTCACACCCCACAAATCAGTATATGATTGCATATCTATCCCTTTTTCCTTCCAAGCAAAGTGAACAACTAGGTGCACTGCTTGGGAGTTCTACCCACTGGGAGGATTTCCTTTCACTGTCCTTCAGGGATGTCCTAGGAAGGGGTGATAGTGCTGCAGCTGTCCACTTTGGGGTGGTGCCTACATACCATGCAGAACCATCTGTAAACCAGGCCCAAGTCTTCTCTTCCTCTGTCAGCTGACTGTTGGGAACTCCCCATGAGGCCACAGGTGCAGACTAGGAGAGAGAAGACTGTGTATCAGGAGTGGAGACCATGAGCATTTGGGCCACTTCTTCATATAGCTTGTGCCTTCAGGGCCTGCTCAGGCCCCATCACATATTTACCACTTCCATTTGGTGATGGAGCACTGGTGTGCACACCCAACTTTATGGCTTGCTGGGTCAGATAACACCCAGATCATGATGGGCAGCTCAGGTCACATGGTAACTTGGTAGCCTATGGTCAAGTGTTGTTTCTGCTAAAACCCAGTAGCAGATCAAGAGCTGTTCTCAATAGGAGAGTGGTTATCTGCAGGAGATGGCAAGTCTTTGCTCTAAAATCCTAAGGGCCTGAGCTGTGGTTCACCTATGGGGGCCTGCCAAGAGCTCCGAACAACATCCCTAAATGCCACTGTCATTTCAAGCACCACTGTCATTGGATCTGCTGGAGCATATGCCTCAAGTGGCAGAGCAGCTTGCAGAGCATCCTGGAGCTGTTGCAGAGCCTTCTCTTATTCTGGACCCCACTCAAAACTAGCAGCTTTTCAGGTTGCTTCATAAATAGGCCAGAGAAACAAAGCCATATGAGTAATATGTTGCCTCCAAAATCCAAGGAGGTCCTATATATTAGTCTGTTTTCACACTGCTAATGAAGACATATCTAAGACTGGGTAATTTATAAAGGAAAGAGATTTAATTGACTCCCAGTTCCACATGGCTGAGAAGGCCTCACAATCGTAGTGGAAGGGGAATGAGCAGCAAAGTCACATCTTACATAGTGGCAGGCAAGAGAGCTTCTGCAGGGGAATTCCCATTGACAAAATCATCAGATCTCGTGAGACTTATTTGCTACCACAGAACAGTATGGGGGAAACTGCCCCATGATTCAATTGGCTCCACCTGGCCCCACCCTTGACACGTGGGGATGATTACAATTCAAGGTGAGATTTGGGTGGGGACACAGCCAAACCATATCACCCTACTAGGTGTTGTGCCTCATTTTTCGGTTTTAGGAGGGCCCAGATGCAACAAGTTACCCTTCATTTTAGCAGGAATATCTCTGGCCAGGCACAGTGGTTCATGCCAGTAATCTTAGCACTTTGGGAGGCCAAGGCAGACAGATCACTTGACCTTAAGAGTTTGAGAACAGCCTGCACAACATACCGAGACTCTGTCTCAAAAAAATTAAAAAATCAGGCTGGGCAGGGTGGCTCATGCCTGTAATCCCAGCACTTTGGGAGGCCGAGGCAGGCAGATCGCTTGAGGTCAGGAGTTCGAGATCAGCTTGGCTAACATGGTGAAACCCCTTCTCTACTAAAAATACAAAAATTATCTGGGCATGGTGGTACGCACCTGTAGTTCCAGTTACTTGGGAGGCCGAGGCAGGAGAATCACTTGAACCCGAGAGGCAGAGGTTGCAGTGAGCCTAGATTGTGCCACTGCACTCCAGCCTGGGCAACAAGACTGAGACTCCATCTCAAAAAAAGCAAACAAAAAAAATCAAATAGAGGGAGTATCTCCATATGCCCTACACCACTGAAGCCCTAGGAATTTCACTGAGGTAGAAGGCCCCTGGAGTTTTTTTCGGATTTATTTTCCACTCTCTGTCATGCAACTGTCTTACCAATGTCTAGAGTAGGTACTAGTTCTCTCTCACTAAATCCAGTCACCATAATCTCATTGATGTCATGGACCAGTGTGATATCTCTTGAAAGGGAAAAATGATCAAGATGCCACTGGGTGCAGCGGCTCATGCCTGTAATCCCAGCACTTTGGGAGGCCAATGCAGGAAGATTACTTGAGCCCAGGAGTTTAAGACCAGCCTGGGCAATGTATTGAGACCCTGTTTCTACAAAAAAATTTTAAAAAATTAGCCACATGTGGTGATACATGCCTGGGGTTCTAGCTACTCGGGAAGCTAAAGAGGGAAGATTGAGCGTGGGATGTCGGGGCCACAGTGTGCTCTGATCATGCCACTGCACTTCAGCCTGGGCGAGAGAATGAGACCCTGTCTCAAAAAAAAAAAAAAAAAAAAGAAAGAAAGAAAGATCCCTGTGAACTAAATTATGACATAGTGTTGGAGAGTTGATGTATCCCTAATGTAGGCAGTGAAGCTGTATTTCTGGCCTTTCCAAATAAAAGCAAACTGCTTCTGATGGGTTTTATGGACAGGGATGGAGAAAAGGTCATTTGCCAGATCAATAGCTGTATACCAAGTACCTGGGGATGTGTTAATTTGCTCAAGCAGTGAAACCACATCTGGCACAATGGCTGCAATTAGAGACACCACTGGGTTAAACTTAATCTAGTGTCATCCTCCAAGATCCATCTGTCTTCTGCACAGGACAAATAGGAGGGTTCAATGGGGATGTGGTGGGAATCACCACTGTAAGAGTTAAAGTGGAAAGAAACACAAAATGTGGCTTAACAGTTAAAGACAGATTTATTTTAGAGAAAATAAACCTGAGAGGGGCTTCTGGCCGATTTCAGTCAGGAGCACTTTCTCTTACAGACTAAGAGTTATATATTGGTTTTAGGGTAAGAGGGCTTATTACAAGCTTGGAATGTTTCTGTGTGGGGGAGAAGTTTTACAGTGGAGTTAAAATGTCTCTGGGCAGAGGGGAGGTTATCTTTGGGCTGACATCTTTCCGGCCAGAAGAGGTTTATCTCGAGGCTGGCATCTTCCCACCCAGAGGGGGTTTATCTGAGGGCTAGCATGTCTCTGGTTGGGGAGAAGTTCGGGGTGTTTCTGGTTGGAGATGTTTGTGGTTTACGGTCGTGCTGACCTCAGCCATTACGCTGATGCCCTTTGGATTTAGGCAGTTTTTTATTAAGGTGAATTTTAAAATGACAGTGCTTGTTCAAGATGGCAGTACTCCTGCTCTGTCAACCGCACCTGTATCTTTCAAGTCCTTAATGTTGGCATTAATTTCTGCAGTCCCCTAGGAACCTGGTATTGCTTTTGATATATTATTTTCCTAGGTAGAGGCAGCTCTATTGACTTCCACTTGACCTTTCTCACCATAGTAGCCCTCACTCCACAGGTCAGAGAACCAGTGTGGGATTGTCAGCTGCTGAGTATATCTATTTCAATTACACATTTTAGAACTGGGGAAATAACCACAGCACGGGATTGGGTATCCACTTGGTCCACTGTGATATGGACATGAGCTAAAATTCCATTGATACTGTAACCTTCATAAGCCACTATTCTGACGTGATCACAGTGATATTTTGGGTCTCCTGGAGTAAATGTCAAAGCCTATGTCCAGTAATTCCCAAAAGGTCTGATTATTTCCTTTTTCTCAATGCAGTTATCCTAGTTAAAGGCTGTAGGTACCCTTTGGTGAAGGCTGAAAGATACAGCATAGATTTTAGATAGTTTTCTGGGGTTCTTACTCAAGGAAGACTCAGTCTCCCCTTCATTCAAGGTATTCTAGGTCTCTAAGCTGGCTCAAGCCTGGAAATATTTTTTTTAATAGAACATCAAATACCAAACTAAATTTATTTTGCTAAGAGAAATTGATGAACAAAAAGAGAAATAAGTACAGTCTAAATTTTAGATATATGGGGAAAAACCCTGAGATTACTAATTGTGTATCACAATCCTCTTATGTACATCCTGAAAATGATGGTATCAATATAATACGTACAGTGGATTTACATTTTAAACTTGATCTGTTACCGTTGAATATTTGTCTTACACTGAAAACAAATTCTGACATCTTCAGGAAACCAATATGAATACGCTAAATATTGGCTTAAAATAGTTAAACCCCTTAATAACTTCCTTCAAATAGTTTCTATTATTTCACTGCTTAAGTTCAGCGTTTGAATAACAAAGGTAACATAAGTTCTTAAGATCTCAAAGGCCCATTACATTCTATTAATAACAACCAAACAACGTATTTACTGAAAATAGTATTTTTTCTTTGCCTTCCAGTTTTACACTTTTTAAAAACACAAAATTGGACAAGATCAAATAACTAGGTGGTAAAACACTGACTTTAAAAAATTACATCTTTAAACCCATGAGAATCGTAATTCCAAGTATGGCCATTGGGGGCAACCTATAAACCTTTGACCCTTTCTTAACACTGACACTATGTGACTGACTTTTCACAAAGAAAACACAAATGCCATTAAGAAAGTGTATTTTTCTGGCCGGGCGCAGTGGCTCAAGCCTGTAATCCCAGCACTTTGGGAGGCCGAGACGGGCGAATCACGAGGTCAGGAGTTCGAGACCATCCTGGCTAACACGGTGAAACCCCGTCTCTACTAAAAAAT
Organism: Rhinopithecus bieti; assembly: GCF_001698545.2. Classification (NCBI taxonomy): domain Eukaryota; kingdom Metazoa; phylum Chordata; class Mammalia; order Primates; family Cercopithecidae; genus Rhinopithecus; species Rhinopithecus bieti. The sequence goes on along the minus strand of NW_016814987.1, from coordinate 5,849 downwards.
ACAAAAAGCTAGCCGGGCGAGGTGGCTGGCGCCTGTAGTCCCAGCTACTTGGGAGGCTGAGGCAGGAGAATGGCGTAAACCCGGGAGGCGGAGCTTGCAGTGAGCTGAGATCCGGCCACTGCACTCCAGCC
>NW_016814987.1:0-3811 GCF_001698545.2 Rhinopithecus bieti | reverse complement strand
CTCCAGTCCGGGCGACAGAGCGAGACTCCGCCTCAAAAAAAAATAATAATAATAATAATAAACAGTAAAAACAAGCTGCTTGGAGACCAGCAGGCTTTGAATTACATCCTTTAAATAGGCGCTAATTTTCTCCATAGGTAACTTCAAGGAGCCATCTGGGAGTGATGTCCCTCAGCAAACCTTTTGGTGGCAGGACAGTGTGAGTTTGCCCACATCCTGCATTCATGATAAACAGTTTGCTGTTTGATCATATAGACTCCAGCGAAATGTTGAGTTGGTCACATCCCACGGGCCTTCAGCTCCCTGCATATCCCCCTTTTTGTTTATGTATTAATGGAAAGAATATAAGTCCAGGCTGGGCAGCTCTTATTATCCAATTGGTGGTCCATTGAATTTTACAGAAAATGTAGGATTAGAGCTGTGTCGTGACTCTTATCAGCCCTCTCTCCGTCTTTGCACTCAGGCTCAGCTGGCTCATGGCTCATACCAGAGAGACCAGGCCCATGGTTGGCCACCCTGGGTTCCTCCAGTCTCCCGTTCCATGGTTGCATGCACAGTTTGTCCATCTCCTGTAAACACACAAGCATACCATCTTCCCCAGATCAGTAAATCTACCGGACCTTTCCATCGTCCTTCTTTTGGGGATTTCCATAACACTTTCGGATAAACTTTCCTCTTCCTCTAACACTTGCCAGTGTCTTTTTGCTGGAGTCTTACCATTCGTACCAGGAGTCAATAAATTTACAGTAAATAAGGCTAAATGTAGTTTTGATTGAGGTGGTAGTTGGCCTCATATACCCCCTTTTGTCTTTTCAACATGCGTTGTAATGTCTGATGTGCCTGCTCTATGCCTTGTCCTCTAGGATTATAAGGAATTCCTGTTTTATGGGTTATAGCCCAAAGCTGTAAGAAATTTTGAAAAGCATGACTAGTATAAGTGGGTCCACTGTTAGTTTTTAATTGTTTAGGAATTCCCATATAAGCAAATAATGACAGACAATGTTGCTGTACATGACCAGCTGTCTCACCTATTTGGCATGTAGCATGCAGCATATGAGAATAAGTGTCTATAGTCACATGAACATAGCTAAGCTTGCCAAAGGTTGCTATGTGTGTAACATCCGTTTGCCAAATTTCATCGGGAGCCAAACCTCGTGGGTTACAGCCTTCTACAGGTATGGCTCCAGGGAGATGCTGGCAAATAGGACAGGCTTGTATTATAGCCCTAGCTTGACTGCGAGATAAATGGAACATGCAAGTAAGGGCGGAAGTATTTTGGTGCAGAAGTGCATGAGACGCTTGAGCTTGCTGAAACACAGAACTAATTAGTTTGTTTGCTTTCTCATTACTTAGAGAAGTGGCCCAGGAAGTTGTATGTGAGAGTGAATATGAGAAATATGAAAAGGAGCTGTACGAGAACAAATAACTTATTGAAGTCTTGAAAATAAATTAAGCAGTTCTGGGTCTAGTGTACTTCTAATTGTAGCAGTTTTTATGCAACTGGCTACATTTATAACCTAAGCTGAATCACAGACAATGTTGATATGATCTGAAGCTGTGAGCTGTAAAACCTGAATGACTGCAATTAGCTGAGCGTTGAGCAGAAACCCCAGAGGTCATTATTGTTTTTGGACCTTTTTGGAACAACAAATACCGGTGAATTTTAGGGACTTTTCTATATGTTCTGCATTTAATTGCTCTTTTACCAACAGATGAAGTTGATCTAGTGTCTTATGTGTTAGGGGCCATTGATCCACCCGCACAGGTTTGTCACTAAGCAATGCTAATGGTAAGGCAGTGGGCAGAGGAGAAATATCATGATCCCCGTCAGAAATCCTGACATTCTAGCCCTTTTTTATTTGTTTTTCCAGTTACTGATATCGGGTTAGAATTTCACTGTAGAAATTTTCTTAAACCTTTTCCTTTTGATATCCCATGTCTTTCAACATTTTAAATCCTGGGTTATTAAAGTTTTCATTTGTAAGTCTCATATCCCATGCTGTAAGTCTCGACCCCATAAATTGATAGCTATATTTGCAACGTAAGGCTGAAAAGTATATGACTGTCCATCTGGACCAAAACAAGATAAAATCTCAGCGCTTTGTTGAACACTTTGAGCTGTTCCTATACCCACTAGGGGCATAGAAGTTAATTATAAGGGCCAGGATGGGGGCCAATTGTCTTTAAATATTACTGATACATCAGCTCCTGTATTCATAAGCCCATAAAATTTCATTTCTTTAATTTGTACTACACAGATGGGTCTATTAGAGGCTATGGGTTAGGCTAGACAGATTTCCTGTATAGTTGTGCTCCCAAATCCTTTATTTCCTTGTTTCTCCTTTTGTGGAGAAGGGTGTAATTTGCAGGGAATAAGCAATAATTAGCAATATATTCTCCTGGTTCAAAACCCCAAAGATTTTGTGACATTAAAACTACTTGAATTTCTCCTTCATAATCGGAGTCCATCACTTCTGGGACTACAGTGATGCCTTGCAAGTTAAGATGGCTTTTGCCTAAAATTAGTCCCATGTATCCTATTGGTAAAGGTCCCCAAATACCAGTGGGAACTTTGATAGGTTTGTCTCCACCAACTAATGTGATTTTTTCTCTGGTGGGTAGATTTAATTCTACGCTTCCTGGTGTTTCTGGGGTGAGGGAATCAATGTGCCTCCGGGAACCCATTCCTGAAACGGGGTTGAGATCTGTACTGGGAATGCCCTCATTGTTTGTGGGGCCCGGGTTCAGGCCCCTGTCTCATTTCCTGGCAGGGGGGTGCCATTTTGATGAAATTTTGAGCAGCACTGATTAGTCCAGTGATTTCCTTTGTTACAGCGAGGACAAAGTCCTGGTGTTTTTTCCACTGGGGTTGGGGGGTTGCAGGGGGAACAGCACTGTAAGGTCCTTTCTGTCCTGAGATCTGGCAACATTCCTTTTTAAAATGTCCAGTTTTTCCACAATTATAACGTTTTCCCATTTTAGGGTTTGACCCTTGGCTTCTTTTAGATTTGTCAACTGCTAAATTAGCCATTGCTTGCACTAACATTGCAGACTGATGAAGCTCAGTTCCTACATCCTGACAAGCTCTGAGAAAATTTCCCAAGTTTTTTATACACCTCCCTGGTGCCAGTGCATATTTGCATTCTCAAAAGCTAGAGTTAAGGTTAGCATTTCTGCAGCCACGGTATGAGGAATCTGATGCTTCACTGCCTCTTGTAATCTTGCAAGAAATTGCACATAGGGTTCCTGTGATCCTTGCAATGATATGTAAAAAGGATTGTTCTGGGACTCCCTCTTCAGGAATTGTGGCCCAGGCTTATTTAGCAGCCTGTGCACACTGCTGATAAGCAGTGTCGGGGCATGCCATTTGACGTTCCAGATCTGAGTAAGGGCCATTACCTAACAGCATATCCTCTGTAATGTCTCCGTGTCCAGCAACACGGTTCTGTCTAGCCTGGTTTGCACACACTTTTTGTCAATTTAAATTCCATGTCAGATATGCACTCACAGACAAGCAAGTTCGCGCCAAGTGTTTCACATCAAAGGGCAAAAGACGCATAGCACCAAACACAGCTTCTAGCAGTCCTAAGTTGAATGGGCTTTGTACGCCATTATTTACCACCCTCACTTTTAATTCCTTTAACAACTTAAACTCTAGTGGGGTGTGTTCATGAATAACCTGCTGTGGATTATTTGGATCAGGCCTTACAGAAATAGGAAAAGGGCAAGATCCTAAGGGCTCTCCAGCTATGGCAGAAGACGGTAAAATTCTTTGTATTGGGCTATTTCTGCTACCAAAGTAGGCAGTATA
>NW_016814986.1:0-1277 GCF_001698545.2 Rhinopithecus bieti | reverse complement strand
AGGCTGGAGGCCAGGGGCCGGATCTCAGCTCACTGCAAGCTCTGCCTCCCGGGTTTACGCCATTCTCCCGCCTCAGCCTCCCGAGTAGCTGGGACTACAGGCGCCCGCCACCTCGCCCGGCTAGTTTTTTGTTATTTTAGTAGAGACGGGGTTTCACCGTGTTAGCCAGGATGGTCTCGATCTCCTGACCTCGTGATCCGCCCGTCTCGGCCTCCCAAAGTGCTGGGATTACAGGCTTGAGCCACCGCGCCCAGCCTTATTTGTTTTTGAGATGGAGTTTCGCTCTTATCAACCAGGCCGAAGTACAATGGTGCAATCTCTGCTCACCGCAACCTCTGCCTCCCAGGTTCAAACAATACTGCCTCAGGCTCCCAAGTAGCTGAAATTACAGATGCCCACAACCATACCCGGCTAATTTTTGTGTTTTTAGTAGAGAAATGGGGTTTCACCATGTTGGCCAGGCTGGTCTCTAACTCCTGACCTCGGGTGATCCGCTCACCTCAGCCTCCCCAAGTGCTATTACAGGCGTGAGCCCCCATGCCCAGTCCCAACTCAGTTTAGAGTTGGCAAGGTTTAGATCAATAGTGAAAGTTACCAATATGTTGTGGTTTTGTTTTGTTTTATTATTATCATTTTTTTTTTTTTTTTTTTGAGATGGAGTCTGGCTTGGTTGCCCAGGCTGGAGTGCAGTGACGCGATCTCGGCTCACCACAACCTCCACCTCCCAGGTTCAAGCAATTCTCCTGCCTCAGCCTCCCAAGTAGCTGGGATTACAGGCGCGTGCCACCACACCCAGCTAATTTCGTATTTTTAGTAGAGATGGGGTTTCACCATGTTGGCCAGGATGTTCTCAAACTCCTGATATCAAGTGATCCACCTGCCTCAGCCTCCCAAAGTGCTGGGATGGATTACAGGCGTGAGCCACCATGCCCAGTCCCAGTGCATTTGAAATTGTGATAACTGCAAGTTTCAATTCCTTAGCAATTCTAGACCAGCACACACTGTCCAATTGAAATATAACAGAAGTTGTATAAATAATATTGTTCTAGTAACTATATTTAAAAAATGAGGAAGACACCGGTGAATCATTGTAATAATATTCTTTATTTAACCCAATAGGTCCAAATTATTGTAGTATCATTTGAAGGTGTAACAATATTTAAATTTTTTGTTTTGCTTTTTATTTTATTTTATTGTTTGTTGTGTAAACAATATTTAAAAGTTTATGTTTTTTATTTTATTGTATTTATTTATGTATTTATTATTATTATTATTAT
>NW_016814985.1:0-1014 GCF_001698545.2 Rhinopithecus bieti | reverse complement strand
TCACGCCCTGCTAAAACCTTGGGTAAACAGTTGATTTTACATTGCTCAAAAGACAAACAAAACAAAACAAAACAAAACAAAATTAGGTTTTTTTTCCTACACTTGTAGCAATTGAAACACTTTAAGAAATAACTGATCTGAACAGTCAAATGTTTGAGATTTTAACAAGATAAACAATGAGAATTATTTTTAATGTTTATCTTTAAGAAGTTCTGACTGGGCATGGTGGCTTACGCCTGTAATTCCAGAACTTTGGGAGGCCAAAGCAGGCGGATCACTTGAGGTCAGCAGTTTGAGACCAGACTGGCCAACATGGTGAAACCCTGTCTCTACTAAAAATATTAGGTTGGTGCCATTTGGCAAAAACCACAATTACTGTTGCACCAACCAAATAAAAAAATTAGCCTGGTGTGGTGGCATGTGCCTGTAGTCCCAGCTACTCGGCACGCTGAGGCAGGAGGATAGCTTGAACCTGGAAGGTGGAAATTTCAGTGAGCTAATACTGTGCCACTGCACTCCAGCCTAGGCGACAGAGCAAGACTGTCACAAACAAACAAACAAACAAAACCATAAAACAAAAAACAGATAAAAAAAAAAAAAACAGGATTTCTTTACTTTGAAAACGTGGGTTCAAAAACATACCATAGAGGAAGCCAGACTGCAGGAATTGAACACAAACGATTATACAAATAGTGTTGGTAAGGAAAGTGTGGAAAAATATATGGGCGTGTAAATTTAAGACAACTGTTTTAAAGCTGAAATGAATGAGCATATCCCAACATTGGTAGGTAGAAGAACCAAAAATTAATATAGTGAATTTTATCATCAGATATTCAAATGTTAAATTAAACACGTGTTATTTCACTAAACACTGACTAATAATGAGCTTTCTTCTTCCCTTTCATATATTGATTGATGGTGATAATATTTTACTGGATATTTTCATTTATTACAATGAATTTGTCAGATTTGGAAATCATAGTTTTGCTAGCATCATAAAGTAAGTTGGCAAAT
>NW_016814984.1:3053-7921 GCF_001698545.2 Rhinopithecus bieti | reverse complement strand
CATAAAAATTATGTCATATGTTTCTAAAATTATAAAATAGTATTCATCTATACAATGTTGGTATTTGACAATTCACAGATGCTTAGTTTATAGTTTTCATTAGAAATTACACTTGCTACGTATTAAAACTTCTAAGTAATATATGAAATTAGAACTACTATAAATTACAAGTGAAACAACTCTCATGAAAAATATACAAGGAAAATAAGAGGTGGTTTTGGTAAGGAATGTTTCAAAGTGTGATATCTTTTCTGTTAAGGGAAAAAGAAGTAATTAAATCTGTAAAATTAATAAAATGATAATTCTAATAAAGTAGAATGACTGACTGTTCCAAAGTAAGAAAGACAAAATGTAAGAGGCAAAAAAGCCCATGAATATGTTTTAAATGCTATAAATGGCTTACATGAAGACAATCTTCAAAAATAAATCTTGTGTGTTCAAAGCTGATTGAGATTGGGTAGATTCATTTATAAATGTCATTTAAAACTAGCTTTAGTATTAATAGTACACTGATGAAAATGAGAATTTGTCCTTCTCTCTTAAAATTATGTTAAAATATTTGATTCCACAAAGTAATCAAATTTCCTTGTTAATTTCATCATTATTGTAATGACCTTTACCTATAAACATTTCAAGCTTTCAAGTTTTTTTTTTTTTTTTTTTTGAGATCTGTCATCCAGGCTGGAGTGCAGTGGCGCAATCTTGGCTCACTGCAGGCTCCACCTCCCAGGTTCACGACATTCTCCTGCCTCCTGCCTCAGCCTCCTGAGTAGCTGGGACTACAGGCACCCGCCACCACGCCCAGCTAATTTTTTTGTGTGTATTTTTAGTAGAGATGGGGTTTCACCGTGTTAGCCAGGATGGTCTCGATCTCCTGTCCTCGTGATCCACCCTCCTGGGCCTCCCAAAGTGCTGGGATTACAGGAGTGAGCCACCACGCCCGACCACATTTCAAGCTTTTTATTGACAGTTATTGTGTTACATTGATTCTTCTCTGAAAGTATTTTCAGTCAGCTATGTCCAAAATTGCTTCTTATTCAGGAAGATTTATTATAAAGACTGTGACAAGTACTCTGGAATATATATTTCTGATAAATGTAAGATAATAATATTGAACTGAAAAAAAATTTCAGGACTCTAACGAAGAAACTGACATTCACGAAACTGGTAACCAAGATAAAGTAGAACAAGAATTAATTACACAGGACTGAATAAACCGATGAGGATATTTTAAATGATATTTTGTTAGAAGCATTTCTAGTTTTAATGGTTTTCTTTCTAATTTTAGGAAACCTTTTTTGTTGTTTTAAGGTCTCTATAGCTTATAGCAATTTTATAAAGTATACTTCTGTGAACAAAAATGTAAACATTTACTCTTTCTCCTTACCTCATCCCTCCAGAATTCAGAAACTAGTAATTAGTAGTATTATTTTCATAGAAATATAGCTATTTGCATAAGGTTTAATAAGAGTCTGTTCTTCCTTTAACAAGACACAATTCAAAATATTACTTGTACTACCATGGCTTTAACTGGAATGTCATATTTTATATATGACCAGACAACTTTAATAAATTAAGATCGACTTTATGAAACTAATGAAGCTCCTTGTGGAAAAAAAAAAAAAATGACCTGGTACATTACATACATGGTTTCCTTACACGGTTACCTTACAGTTGACTAAGAAGTGTCATATCCTTACAGGCTCAGGAACCTCCGGATAGTTTCAGGATCCAGAGAAGAGAGAAATTTACCCAAATCTGTAAGTATTGTAGGAAAAATAGGATTATAAGTTATTGGCTTGGCTTCTTGGACTTTCGAGGCTTTTAGAAGTCCAATATGAGATTTCTTATTAAAAATTTCAGAAAAGAACACTTAAAAAGAGCCTCTGTGATTCATCAGTACCAATGCTTCATTTATGTAAATAATCAGGCAAAGCTTAATTAGACTAGACCAATTTTGCAAGCAACTTTGTCTTATTTGATTGTCTTATAGAAATGGGGTGTATGTAAAAAAAAAATTGTGTTTCAATGGATAACGTATCTATAGCACCTGCTATTAGGTTCTACCCCTATCCACTGTTTCTGACATTTTTTATTTATATACAAACTGTACCAGACCCTGAGTTCTTCTAGTTTCCCCCAATGTCTGGTTACAGCTCTCCATACTAATATTTCCAATTTTTCTCTCACCCTTCTGGTTTGAAGTAAATAAAAATTTAACTACTCTTTTTCAGACACCCTGTAAGCTGAATAACTAGATATAGACTTCAGAGAAATAACAACAGCTTGTTTATGCAGAATCTTCATGCCTATTGTTGCATGGTGTAATCAGAAAGTTCACCATGATATCTGATATAAACTTCAAACAATGAATATCCATTAGATTCACAGTATCATCTTCACTTTACAATGTGAAGATGAGCTGAAATTGAAAGATCTTTGTTTTTAAACTTGTATTTTAGGTTCAGGGATACATATGCAGGACTGCTATGTAGATAAATTGTGTATTGTGGGGTTTTGGTGTACAGAGTATTTTGACACCCAGGTAATAAACATACTACCCAATAGGTAGTTTATTTATCCTCACCCTCCTCCCACTGTTCACCATTGAGTAGGCTGTGGTGTCTGTTGTTCCCTTCTTTCTGTCCACTTCCACTCAATGTTTAGCTCCCTCTTATCAGTGAAAACCTGTAGTATTTGGTAATGTGTTCCTGCATTAGTTCACTTAGGATAATGGCCTCAAGCAACATCCCTGTTGCTTCAAAGACATGATCTTGTTCCTTTTTATGGATATGTAGTATTGTATGATGTATATGTACCACATTTTGTTTACCCAGTCTATTCTTGATGGAAATTTTGGATAATTCCATGTCTTTGCTATTGTGAATAGTGCTGCAGAAAACATACATGTGCATATGTTTTTACGGTATAACAATTTATACTCCATTGAATATAAATATATATGTATATCCATATACAATAATGGCATTGCTGGGTCAAATGGTTATTCTGTTTTAAGTTATTTGAGAAATTGCCACATTGCTTTCCACAATAGCTGAACCAATTTAAATTCTTAACAGCAGTGTACAAGCATTACATTTTCTCTGCAACTTCACCAGCAGCTGTTATTAATTTACGTTTTAATAATAACTATAATGACTGATGTGAGATTGTATCTCATCGTGGTTTTGATCTTCATTTTTCTAATGATTAGTAATGCTGAACATTCTTTCATATGCTTCGTGGCTGCATGTATATCTTCTTTTGAAAAGTGTCTGTTCATGTCCTTTGCCCACTTTGTAATGGGGTTGTTGGTTTTACGTGTTAATTTGTTTAAGTTCCTTAAAGATTCTGGGTATTAGACCTTTGTTGGATGCATAGTTTGCAAATATTTTCTCCAATTGTGTAAGTTGCCTGTTTACTCTGTTGATAGCTTCTTTTGCTGTGCAGAAGCTCTTTAGTTTAACTAGGTCCTATTTGCCAATTTTGTTTCTGTTGCAATTGCTTTTGATGACTTTGTCATCAGCTCTGTCACAGCCTATGTCCAGAATAATACTTCCTGGGTTACCCTCCAGGATTTTTACAGCTTCAAGTTTTACATTTGAGTCTTTCAATCCATGGTGAGTTGATTTTTTTATATTGTTTAAGAAAGGGCTCTAGTTTCAATCTTCTGCACAAGGCTAACCAGTTAGCCCAGCAGCATTTATTGAATATAGTGCTTTCCACATTGCTTGTTTTTGTTGACTTTGTCAAAGATCAGATGTTGTAAGTGTGTGAATTTATTTCTGGGCTATTTTATTTCATTGATCTATGTGTCTGTTTTTGTACAAGTACCATGTTATTTTGCTTACTGTAGCCTTGTAGTATAGTGTGAAGCTGGGTAATCTGATGTCTCCAGCTTTGTTATTTCTGCTTAGGACTGCTATGGTTATTTGGGCACTTTTAGGGAGTATATATGAATTTTAGACTTTTTTTCCTAATTCAGTTGAAAATATTGCTGCAAGTTTGATAGGAATACCACTGAATCCACAAATTGCTTTGGACAGTTTAGCCTTTTTAACAATATTGATTCTTTGTATCCATGAGCGTGGAATTTTTTTTCTATTTGTTTGTGTCATCTTATCTTTTAGCATTCTTTTAAAATTTTTCATTGTAGAGCTTATTCACCTCTCTGGTTAGCAGTATTCCTAGGCATTTAGTCATTTTCATGGCTATTATAAATGAGTTTGCATTCTTGATTTGGCTCTCAACTTTGACATTGTTTGTGTATAGAAATGCTACTGATTTTGTGCACTGATTTTGTATCCCGTGTTTATCAGATCTAGGAGCTTTTTCCACAGACTGTGGTATTCTCTACATTCAAAATAATATAATCTGAAAACAGAAATATTTTGACTTACTGTGTTCCCATTTGAAAGCCTTTTATTTCTTTTTCTTGCTTGATTTCTCTGGCTAGGATCCAGTACTATCTTGAACAGGAGTGGTGAGAGTGGACATCTTTGTCTTGTTCCAGCTCTCAAGGGGAATGCTTCCAGCTTTTGCCCATTCAGTATGATGTTGGCTGCAGGTTTGTCAGAGATGCCTTTTATTGTTTTGAGATATTTTCCTATAATGTTTAGTTTTTTGAGGGTTAAAAACATGAACAGATGTTGAATTTTATAGAAAGCCTTTTGTGTGTCTCTTGAGGTGATCACTGGGTTTCTGTTTTTAGTTCTATTTTTGTGATTAATTTCATTTATTGACTTTTGTATGTTGAGACAAACTGACATCCCAGGTATAAATCCTACTTGATCATGGTGGATTAGCTTTTGAATGTGCTGATAAATTTAGTTTGCTAGTATTTCGTTGAAGATTTTCATATCTATATT
>NW_016814984.1:0-2314 GCF_001698545.2 Rhinopithecus bieti | reverse complement strand
TTGGTAGATTGCACATTTAGGAATTTATCCATTTATTCTAGATTTTCCAGGTTGAGTGCAAAAAGTGTTTTTAGGAGTCTCTTTGTTGTTGTTGTTGTTGTTGTTGTTTTCTTTCATTTTTGTGGGGTCAGTGTTAATGCCCCTTTGTCATTTGTGATTGTGTTGATCTGGATTTTCTCTCTTTGTTTCTGTATTAGTCTAGCTAGCAATCTACTTTATTTATTTATTTATTTATTTATTTATTTATTTATTTATTATACTTTAAGTTCTGGGATACATGTACAGAATGTGCAGGTTTGTTACATAGGTACACATGTGCCATGGTGGTATGTTGCACCCATGAACCCGTCATCTAGGTTTTAAGCCTTGCATGCATTAGGTATTTGTCCTAATGCTCTCCCACCTTTTGCCCCCCATCCCACAACAGACCCCGGTGTGTGATGCTCCCCTTCCTGTGTCCATGTGTTCTTATTGTTCAACTCCCACTTATGAGTGAGAACATGTGGTGTTTGGTTTTCTGTTCCTGTGTTGGTTTGCTGAGAATGGTGGTTTCCAGCTTCAACCATGTCCCTGTGAAGGACATTAGCTCATCATTTTTTATGGCTGCATAGTATTCCATGGTGTATATGTGCCATATTTTCTTTATACAGTCTATCATTGATAGGCATTTGGGTTGGTTCCAAGTCTTTGCTATTGTGAATAGTGAGCAGTCTACATTTCTTATTTACTCTTTAAATAACAAACTCCTGGATTATTTTATCTTTTGTGCATTTTTTTGCATCTCAGTTTCCTTCAGATCAACTATGATTTTGGTTATTTTTTGTCATGTACTAGCTTTGGGGTTGGCCTGGTTTTGTTTCTCTAACTCCTAAGTTTGATGTTAGGTGATTAATTTAAGATCTTTCTAACTTTTTGATGTGGTTGTTTAATGCTATAAAGTTTCCTCTTAACACCGATTTAACTGTGTCCAAGAGGTTTGCAAATATTATATCTTTGTTTTCATTCATTTCAAAAAATTTCTTAATTTCCTTCTTAATTTTTGTTGTTTACCCAAAAGTCATTCAGAATCAGGTTAACGTGCATTAACTTCCATGTAATGGTTTCCAGTAATGATCTTAGGATTTCTTTCTATTTTCAATGTGCTATGGCACTTCATATGATTTCTTAAAATTTGCCAAGTATTGCTTTATGTCTAATTGTGTATTTGATTTTAGAGCATGTGCCATGTGCAGATATGAAAAATGTATATTCTATTGTTTTGGGTTGGAGAGTTCCATATATGTCTATTAGGCCTAGCTGGTGAAGTGTCTAGTTCAGGTTCCAAATATATTTGTTAGTTTTCTGCTTCTAAAATCTATCTAATACTGTCAGTGGGTTGTTAAATCCTTCTACTATTATTGTGTGGTTATCTAAGTCTCTTCTTCAGTGATGTCTAAAAACTTGCTTTATGAATCTGGATGCTCTTGTGTTGGGTACATAGATATTTAGGATAGTTAGGATTTCTTGTTGAATTGAAACCATTACAATTAGGTAAAGGTTTATCTTTTTTGGTTGCTGTTGATTTAAAGTCTGCTTTGTCTAAAATTAGAATGGCAGCCTCTGCTTTTCTGTTTTCCATTATCTTGGTAGATTTTCTCCATCCCTTTACTTTAAGCCCATGAATGTCATTGCACATAAATTTGATCTCCTGAAGATAGTGTACTGCTGAGTTTTGGGTTTTTATCCAATGCCATTCTGAACCTTTTAATTGAAGCATGTGGTTCATGTACATTCAAGATTAATATTGATATGTGCTGATTTGATACCATGATAGTGTTGTTTAGCTGGTTATTATCCAGATTTGATTGTGTAGTTACTTTATAGTGTCAGTGGCCTCGTAAGGCAGGTCTGGTGGAAACAACTTACTTTAGCATTCTCTTGTCTGAAAAGGGTTTATTTCTCCTTCACCTGTGATGCTAAGTTTGACTGGATATAAAATTCTCAGCTGAAAATTCTTTTCTTTATGAATATTTAATATAAGCCCCCAATCCTTTCTGGCTTGTTGGGTTTTTGCTAAAACATCCACTGTTAACCTGATGGGGGTTCCCTTTGCATAATAGGTGGCCTGCTCTTTCTCTCCAAATGCCTTCAACATGTTTGTTTGTTTGTTTGTTTTTTATATCAGCCTTGTAGAATCTGATGAATATGGTTCTTAGGGATGGTAATATTTTATAATATCTCATGGGGATTCTCTGCATTTTTGAATTTGAATTTGAATTGTCTCTAAAGGGATTGGGGAAAGGGATTGTAAACTAGTTCAACCATTATGGAAAAC
>NW_016814983.1:0-1275 GCF_001698545.2 Rhinopithecus bieti | reverse complement strand
TGGTACCATTCCTTCCGAAATGATTCCAAACAATAGAAAAAGAGTGACTCCTCTCTAACTCATTTTAGGAGGCCAGCATCATCTTTATACAAAACCTGGCAGAGATACAACAACAACAACAAAAAAAAAAGAAAAAAAGAAGAAAAATTTTGGCCAATATTTCTGACGAACATTGATGTGAAAATCCTCAATAAAATACTGGCAAACCGAATCCAGCAGCTCATCAAAAAGCTTATCCACCATAATCAAGTCGGCTTCATCTGTGGGATGCAAGGCTGGTTCAACAAATCAAGGCTGGTTCTTGCAAATCAGGAAATGTAATCCATCACATAAACAGAACCAGTGACAAAGACCACATGATTATCTCAATAGATGCAGAAAAGGCCTTCAATAAAATTCAACACCCCTTCATGCTAAAAACTCTCAATAAACTAGTTATTGATGGAATGTATCTCAAAACAATAAGAGCTATTTGTGACAAACCCATATCATAATGAATGGGCAAAAGCTGGAAGCATTCCCTTTGAAAACTGGCACAAGACAAGAATGCCCTCTCTCACCACTCCTCTTCAACTTAGCATTGGAAGTTCTGGCCAGGGCAATCAGGTAAGAGAAAGAAATAAAGGGTATTCAAATAGGAAAAGAGGAAGTCAAATTGTCTGTCTTTGCAGATGACATGATTGTGTATTTAGAAAACCCTGACCAGGCGTGGTGGTTTATACCTGTAATCCCAGCACTTTGGGAGGCTGAGGCTTGTGGATCACGAAGTCAGGAGATTGAGACCATTCTGGCTAACCCCGTCTCTACTAAAAATACAAAAAATTAGCCGAGCGTGGTGGTGGACACCTGTAGTCCCAGCTACTTGGGAGGCTGAGGCAGCAGAATGGCATGAACCCGGAGGTGGAGCTTGCAGTGAGCCGAGATCGGGCCACTGCATTCCAGCCTGGGTGACAGAGTGAGACTCCATCTCAAAAAAAAAAAAAAAAAAAAAAAAAAGAAAACCCCATTGTCTCAGCCCAAAATCTCCTTAAGCTGATAAGCAACTTCAGCATGCAAAATCAATGTGCAGAAATCACAAGCATTCCTATATACCAATAATAGACAAACTAAGGGCCAAATCATGAGTGAACTCCAATTTACAGTTGCTACAAAGAGAATAAAATACCTAGGTATCCAACATACAAGGGATATGAAGGATCTCTTCAAGGAAAACTATAAACCACTGCTCAAGGAAATAAGAGAGGTCACAAACAAATGGAAAAACACTTCATGCTC
>NW_016814982.1:0-1276 GCF_001698545.2 Rhinopithecus bieti | reverse complement strand
AGCTTCCCTTTGAAGGTAAACCGACTTTTCTCTCTGGCTGCCCTTAAGATTTTTTCCTTCATTTAAACTTTTGTGAATCTGACAATTATGTGCCTTGTTGATGTTATTCTCGAGGAGTATCTTTGTGGCATTCTCTGTATTTCCTAAATTTGAATGTTGGCCTGCCTTACTAGGATGGGAAAGTTCTCCTGGATGATATCCTGAAGAGTATTTTCCAACTTGGTTCCATTTCCCCCTCCCTTTCAGGCACACCAATCAGACGTAGATTTGGTCTTTTTACATAAACCCATATTTCCTGGAGGCTTTATTCATTTCTTTTTCCTCCTTTTTCTCTAGACTTCTCTTCTCACTACATTTCATTCATTTGATCTTCAATCATTAATACTCTTTCTTCCAGTTGATCGAGTCGGTTACTGAAGCTTTTGCATTTGTCACGTATTTCTCATGTCATGGTTTTGATCTCTATCAGTTCATTTATGGCATTCTCTGCATTAATTATTCTAGTTATGTATTCTTCCATTCTTTTTTCAAGGTTTTTGGTTTATATGTGCTGGGTACGTAGTGCCTCCTTTAGCTCCGAGAAGTTTGATCGACTGAAGCCTTCTTCTCTCTACTCCTCAAAGTCATTCTCTTTCCAGCTTTGATCCATTGCTGGCGGTGAGCTGCATTCCTTTGTAGGGGGAGATGCACTCTGATTTTTTGAATTTCCACCTTTTCTGCCCTGCTTTTTCCCCATCTTTGTGGTTTTATCTGCCTTTGGTCTTTGATGATGGTGACGTACTGATGGGGCTTTGGTGTCGTATCCTTTATGTTTGTTAGTTTTCCTTCTAACAGTCAGGACCCTCAGCTGCAGGTCTGCTGGAGATTGCTTGAGGTCCACACCAGACCCTGTTTGCCTGGGAATCAGCAGCAGAGGCTGCAGAAGATAGAATATTGCTGAACAGCGAGTGTTGCTGTCTGATCCTTGCTCTGGAAGCTTCGTTTCAGGGGTGCATCCCACTGTGTGAAGTGTGAGGTGTCAGTCTGCACCTAGTGAGGGATGTCTCCCAGTTCGCTACTCAGGGGTCAGGGATCCACTTGAGCGGGCAGTCTGTCCATTCTCAGTTCTCAACCTCCATCCTGAGAGATCTACTGCTCTCTTCAGAGCTCTCAGGCAGGGTCATTTACATCTGCAGAGGTTTCTGCTGCTTTTTGTTTAGCTATGCCCTGTCCCCAGAGGTTCAGTCTACAGAGACAGGCATGCCTCCTTGAGCTGCGGTGGGCTCCACCAAGTTCT
>NW_016814981.1:0-1277 GCF_001698545.2 Rhinopithecus bieti | reverse complement strand
CCAGGATGGAGTGCAATGGCATGATCTCGGCTCACTGCAACCTCTACCTTCCAGGTTCAAGGTATTCTCCTGCCACAGCCTCCCAAGTAGCCAGGATTACAGGCGCCCCCCACCAAGCCCAGTTAATTTTTTTTTTTTTTTTTAAGTAGAGACAGGGTTTTGCCATGTTGGCCAGGTTGGTCTCGAACTCCAGGCCTCAGGTGATCACCCGCCTCAGTCTCCCAAAGTGCTGGGATTATAGGCATGAGCCAGCACACCCGACCAGATATCTTCTTTAGAAAAAAAATGAACAATAATAGCTAATAAACCTGCCAAGTGAATATGAGAAATTCACTGCTTTCTGCAAATTAAAGAAAAATAACAATGGGCATTTAAAATTATTCATTAAGAGGCAGAACAAAATGGCTGAATAGAAGTCTGCACTGATCTGCTGGGCGCAGTGGCTCATGCCTGTAATCTCAGCACTTCAGGAGGCTGAGGTGGGCAGATCACGAGGTCAGAAGATCAAGACCATCCTGGCTAACAAGGTGAAACCCTGTCTCTACAAAAAATACAAAAAATTAGCTGAGCATGGTGCCACGTGCCTGTAGTCCCAGCTACTTAGGAGGCCGAGGCAAGTGAATTACTTGAATCCGGGAGGCAGAGGTTGCAGTGAGCCAAGATCATGTCACTGCACTCCAGCCTGGGCGACAGAGTGAGACTCCGTTAAAAAAAAAAAAAAAAAGCCTGCACTGATCATCGTCCTCAGAAAAAACATTGATTATTTAGAACTATATTGTTATATTGTTTAATTTCCATACATTTGCAATCTTTCAAAATGTCCTTCTCTTATTGATTTCTAATTTCATTTCAGTGCGGTCTGAAATGTACTTTGTGTTATTTCTATCATTTTAAAACCATTTAGGTATGCTCTGTTGCCTAGCTATGACCTATCCTGGGAAATGTTCCATGGGAACTTGAGAAGACTGTACATTTTCCAATATATGTTAGGACTAGTTTTTTACAATGTTGGTCAAATACTCTTTACTTATTGATCATCTAGTAGTTGTTCTGCACATTATTAAAAGTGTACTTTTGAAATCTCTAACTATTATCAGTGAACTGTATGTAACCATCCAATTATGTCAGTTTGCTTTTGCATATTTTGCAGCTCTGTTGTTAGGTGAGCATATAATTAACTGTCACCTATTCTTGAAGTGTTGACACTTTTATCATATATAATGTCCTATGTCTCTCACAAAAAATTTACTTAAATTCTATTTTGTCTGATTTTATAT
>NW_016814980.1:6146-8736 GCF_001698545.2 Rhinopithecus bieti | reverse complement strand
GGCAGAATCTGAGGTACTGGGGACCCAGAAAACAGAGGCTGGGGTTCAGGAGTTTTGCGGACAAGAACTAAGATAGCAGAGACTGAGGTACTAGGGACCCAGGAGATAGCTAGGGATTTGGGGCCACTGAAGATAGAAGATACGATAGCAGAATCTGAGATGCTGGGGACCCAGGAGACAGAGGTGGGAGCTTCTAGGGTACCAGAGACACAGGCTAAGGGGACAGAGGCTAAAATGTTAGGGCCCCAGGAGATAACAGGTAGGGATTCAGGGGTCCCAGAGATAGAAGCTGAGATAGCAGAGTCTGATATATTGGTAGGCCAGGAGATAGAGGTGGGGCTTTTGGGGTTCTGGGAATAGAGCCTGGGGCAGCAGAAGATGTGATATTGGGGACCCAGGAGATAGCATCTAGGGATTCAGGGGTCCCAGGGATAGAAGCTGATGTAACAGGGATTCAGGGAAAAGAGGTTGGGGTTCAGAGGTTCAAGAGACAGAGACTGGGACAGTAGAAACTGAGATATTGGGGACCCGAGAGATAGCATCTAGGAGTTCGGGGTCCCAGGGCTAGAATCTGAGGTAGCTGGGGCCCAGGAGACAGAGGTGGGGGGTTCAGGGATCTCAGAGCCAGAGGCTGGAATGGCAGAGGCCCAAGTACTGATGACCCAAAAGACAGAAATTATAGTTCCAGAGGCTGAGAAGGAAGAGGCTCAGACTTGGGGGGTCCAGGAAGCAGAGACTGGAGTTGGGAGTGCTCTCAAATATGAGGCTTTAAGGGCCCCAGTCACTCAGCCAAGAGTTTTAGGATCCCAGGAAGCAAAAGCAGAGATTTCAGGAGTACAAGGGTCAGAGAGTCGAGTTCTGAGAGTCCAGGAGGAAGAGGCTGGGGTTTGGAGGATGTCAGAGGGAAAATCTGGGGCTTGGGGGGCCCAGGAAGCAGGGATGAAGGTTTTAGAGTCTCCAGAGAACGAATCTGGTACTTGTAAGGCCCAGGAAGCGGAGGCTGGGGTCTTGGGAAATAAGAAGGGGAAAGAAGCTGAGGGAAGCCTCGCAGAGGCCAGCCCGCCTGAAGCACAGGTGGCCAGTGGGGCAGGGGCTGGGGCGCCCAGGGCCTCTTCCCCAGAGAAGGCTGAAGAGGACAGGAGGCTGCTGGGCAGCCAGGTAGGGATGGGGCCGCCGAGGGCCCAGTCTGCTGCTTCCCACTAACCTGGGGCTGAGCGAACGGCGGCTCTGCATGGACCCACCTGGTGGAATGGGATCGGGTGGGGTGCGGGGCTCGGCTTGAAGGAGCCCCTCATCCCTTCCTCTCTCAGGAGGCCCTAGTTCTCCTACCCCATCTTCCCTGGGCCGCATGGAGCTGGACACCTCTCAGCTGATTTTCTGGGCTGACCTTGAGGTCTGGCTGCTGGTGACCTCTGATCTTGTCTGGGGCCACTGACCTTTTAGGTGACCTTGGCAGATAACCCTGCATCTGGAAACCCTTTTACCTCGCCCCAAGGCTCTGGCCAGTGGTCTGTGGTGACCCCTGTAAGCTCAGAGATGGGGCTGTTTTGTGCCAGGCATGAGCTTCCCCAAGAGGCAGAGGGCACAGATCCCATTTATACATTCCCTAAGCCCACCCCTGTGTCCCCAGGCAACACCTGCCATGGTCAGCTCCAGCCAGTCCCTGCTGGAGTGGTGCCAGGCAGTCACCGCTGGCTACCGTGGCGTCCGCATCACCAACTTCACCACATCCTGGCGCAATGGCTTGGCCTTCTGTGCCATCCTGCACCGATTCTACCCAGATAAGATGTGAGCTGCCAGAGGGGTAGGAATGGATGGGGGAGTCATCAGGGAGGGCAATGTGGACCCAGTCTCTGACCAGCACTCTCTCTGCAGTGATTATGCTTCCCTAGACCCACTCAACATCAAGCAGAACAACAAGCAGGTGAGATGGGATGGGGGACTGCCTGGAGGGAAGGAGGGTCTAGAGAGCCAGGCTTTCAGTCTCACATTTGGATAAGATAGGCTGCTGGGCCCAGCAATGGCTTCTGGAAGTTCTGCCACTTTTTACCCCTTTCGTCATTAAATTGTTTGTTTTCCTTATTTTGTTTGTTTGTTTTAAAGCGTTTTTCCTCCCTTAGATGGTTTTTCCAAAACCACCCTTTGGTAACGGGGTGGACCGTGTGCCGTTGCTAAGCAACGCGAGGGCTGGCCCTGTTGCTGGATTTCCCTTGTTAGGAGGGGGCGGTGTTGCTAGGCAAAGCCTGGGGTGCCAATCCCGGGGACCCCCTCCGCGGGTCGGCACCGTAGCGTTGCCGGGTGGCGCGGGCCACCGCCGCCGCTGACCCCGAGTGCACCCTTCCCCCAGGCCTTCGATGGCTTCGCGGCTCTGGGCGTGTCGCGGCTGCTGGAGCCAGCGGACATGGTGCTGCTGTCGGTGCCCGACAAGCTCATCGTCATGACGTACCTGTGCCAGATCCGCGCCTTCTGCACCGGGCAGGAGCTGCAGCTGGTACAGCTGGAGGGCGGCGGCGGCGCCGGCACGTACCGCGTGGGCAGCGCCCAGTCCAGCCCGCCCGACGACCTGGACGCCGGAGGCCTGGCGCAGCGG
>NW_016814980.1:0-3886 GCF_001698545.2 Rhinopithecus bieti | reverse complement strand
AAAAAAAAAAAAAAAAAAAAAAAACGCAGAAAAAGAAAAAAAAAAAAGAGGAATTTGAGTTAGACATGAGGAAACACTGGAATTCCCATGAGGCCTGGCATGAGGAAGCTCCGCTGCTGCTGAGGCTGGATTTCTCCACTCTCCTGCCTTTGCCTGTCCCATCAGCTCAGCACTCTCTATGTGCCTGGCCTGCCCATGGGTTCTTACAGTGTGTATGAAAGCCTTTTGCAAGGTGGCATTGAGGCTCTGCAGATTGCTGTCAAAAAAAGGGGAGCTGTGTGTTTCCTTAGATTCCTTTCTAGAAGCCCTGCAGCTCCCAGGTCACACAGAGCTGGGTTTTCTCCCATTTTACATACAAGGACACAAACAATGGCCCCATGGGTGTGATTGCCCCCGAGGCACACAGCAAGTTGGTGGCCAAGCTCGGGAACAAAGTTTTGGGTTAGATAACCCTGGGTCCTAGACCAGACCCTTTAGGAGCCTCATCTCTGACCCTCAGTTTCCTCATCTGTAAAGTGGGGAGGGTCGTGGTCCCTGCCTTCCGGGGCTGTTGGGAGGATCCGGTGAGTCAATGCACATAAAGTGCTTTAAATGCCCAGCACAGAAACACTTGGTAGATATGAGCTGTTGTTATTAGTCAGTGTACCCCGAGTGTATTTTCTGGGCCCAGCTCTGTATAAGGGGGAGACGTGGGAAACCAGCAGCTGTGACGGGGTGAGTAGGGGTTGGAGCTGTAATGGGAGAGGCCATGGGAGCAGCATCTGCCCAGCCTGGGGATCAGAGGAGGCTTCTGGAGACATGGAAGTCAGGGACGGCGGTGGGAAGAGTGTAGGGGCCCCGGCAGGGGGGTCTCTGGAGGAAGTAGGGCTGGGCTGGGTCATGGAGGTCACGTTGGTACCAGGCAGCCCAAGATGGAGGCTGACTCCAGGCTGAGAAAGCTATTTTGGGAACTGAAAGTCGGTCACTGTGGCCAGGGGGCGGTGTCTAGGCGTGGCTCTGGGTGGTAGGAACATTGAGGCTGGAGCTGCCTGAGGCTTTGGCATGAGGCTGGGGGACTGAGGAGAGGTGTGAAACAGTTACACCTAAAAGGTGGGGGGGGAGGTGTCAGAGAGGCCTCTCGGTTTCAGCTTGAGTCAGCAGGCAGGCCATGATGGTGGCTGGTGGGGAAGCCACCACTGCCCCAGGCCAGAGAGGATGGCCCCTGAGCCAGAGATGCCCAGGGCTGCCTCTCGGAGAGGTACAGGTGGGAGTGGACATGGGCGGCTCAACCACTGTCCCTGCCCCATGACCCCGACACAGGTCAGATGACCCAGACTTGGGCGGCCAGGTCAGGAGCAGTTGAGGGGCCAGGCTGTCAGCTGAGCCGCAAGTTGGGGACCCCCAGCACTGACAGTCCCAGCAAGTCACTAGGGGCAGGCAGGCACATGGGGTCAGCCCTGCCCTTCCAGGCTAAAATTCAGAGATCCAGCCAGCCTGGCTTGTCCTGTGTGTGTGAGCGTGCAGCAGCCGCTCCTGGGTGTGGGAACTGAAAATGCAGCAGGGCACACCCTTTTGGCCAGGAGGTGGAGGTGCTGGCTCAGGAGGGTCCGGGTCTGGGAAGCCCTGCGGACAGAAGGGGAGGGAGCCTGGATGGGGCCTCTGCAGGAGGCAGGGCTGGGCTGGATCACACGGATGGGGCCATATCAGGTGAGTGTAATGGTCACTGCATGGGGCCCTGGCCATGATGGGAAGCCAGCACTAGCTGACAGAAGTCAGAAGTGGCCTGAGGGGATTCCATGGAGGAGGAGTCGAGGCTGGGCGTGGTGGCTCACACGTGTAATCCCAGCACTTTGGGAGGCTGAAGCGGGCGGATTACCTGAGGTCAGGAGTTCGAGCCCAGCCTGGCCAACATGGTGAAGCTCTGTCTCTACTGAAAATACAAAATCAGCGGGGCATGATGGCAGGTGGCTACTTGGGAAGCTGAGGCAGGAGAATCACCTGAACCGGGAGGTGGAGGTTGCAGTGAGCCATGATCCTGCCACTGCACTCCAACAAGGGTTACAGAGCGAGACTCCGTCTCAAAAAAAAAAAAAAAAAGAGTGGGGAGGAGAGGCCTGGGCTGGGCCCTTCAAAGGCTCTCACCCTGTGAGGCCGGAGCTCAGCCCAGCACCAGGAGGGGAGTTGGGAGGCTCGGAGCCTGGGCGTGGATGGGCCCAGGGCCACAGGGCCAGGAAGGATGAAGGCCGTGGCCTTTGCTTGAGGAGGCATTTTCCCTGGAAGGAGGTGGGCCTAGGGGTTCTGTGCATGCCGGAGTAGAGGAGGGGCAGGGGCGGGCAAGGGCTGGGGTCAAGGACCCCTCCTCCCCTCTGTGTGAGTGGCTCTGGCTGGCCCCAGGCCCGGGCTGGCGGGAAACCCCTCCCAGCCCTCACTGGCCCCTTCTTCCACAGGAAGGCCAGGCCCCTGACCCTAGCCCTGTGCCAGGCCCACCCACAGCTGCAGCCTCTCAACAGCCCCCTGGTGAGTAGCAGGAGTGGTGACCATCTCAGTTCAGGCTGTTCACAAAGCCTGGACTAGGGACTTCCTGGGGATGGGTGGTGGTTAGGGGGTGCCTTATGATCATCTCTGTCTGCAGGTGGGAGTCCCCTCTCGGAGGAGCCACCCCCAAGCCCAGGGGAGGAGGCTGGGCTGGTAAGGAGGGCTAAGTGGGAGGAGCTGATGGTTGAGCACCTCCTATTCAGGGCCTGGGCTGAGTCCACCCTGTTCTCTGCCTTTTCCACCCCAGCAACGGTTCCAGGACACAAGTCAGTATGTGTGTGCAGAGCTGCAGGCCCTGGAACAGGAGCAGAGGCAGATAGATGGGCGGGCGTCTGAGGTGGAGACGCAGCTGAGGAGCCTTATGGAGTCAGGTGGGGCATGCATCTGGGGGTCCCTTCCCCAACACATGTCACTAGGTCTGCCCGGCCCTGCAGCTGTTCCTGACCTTGGGAGGAGCTGGGAAGAGGCACGGCTGGCGTCAGCGTTCCCATTTTACAGCCAGGCATGCTGAGGCCCTGAAGTGGCTTCCTCGAGGCACACAGTTCTGGCTTCTGGGATGTCCCAAGGGAGCAAACCCCCTCCCCAACCCCAGCTGCCCTACCCTGATACCGGGGGCAGGGGGCAGGCCTGGTGACTGTCCCTGTCCAATGCAGGTGCCAACAAGCTGCAGGAGGAGGTGCTGATCCAGGAGTGGTTCACCCTGGTCAACAAGAAGAACGCTCTTATCCGGAGGCAGGACCAGCTGCAGCTGCTGTGAGTGCTGGCCCCAGGCCAGGAGAGCAGAGGGACTCTGAGCTACTTTGGTTAGGGTTCTTCACTACTTTGTTCTTCCTACAGAGATATTTTTGACAAATGATTCCTCCTCCATCTGACTGTTTTTGCCCTAACCAATTTGCTGCTTAAAGTGTAACACTGGCCGGGTGCGGTGGCTCCCGCCTGTAATCCCAGCACTTGGGGAGGCTGAGGCAGGCAGATCACCTGAGGTCAGGAGTTCAAGACCAGCCAACATGGTGAAACCCCATCTCTACTAAAAATACAAAAATTAGCCAAGTGTGGTGGCACGCGCCTGTAATCCCAGTAACTTGGAAGGCTGAGGCAGGAGAATCGCTTGAACCCGGGAGGTGGAGGTTGCAGTGAGCTGAGATCAGACCATTGCACTCCAGTCTGGGCAACAGAGCGAGACTCTGCCTCAAAAAATAAAAATTAAAAAAAAATTAAGCCGGGCGCGGTGGCTCAAGCCTGTAATCCCAGCAGTTTGGGAGGCCGAGATGGGCGGATCACAAGGTCAGGAGATCGAGACCATCCTGGCTAACACTGTGAAACCCCCGTCTCTACTAAAAAATACAAAAAACTAGCCAGGCGAGATGGCGGG
>NW_016814979.1:4445-7714 GCF_001698545.2 Rhinopithecus bieti | reverse complement strand
AATTTCATGAGAGTAAGTGCACTTATAAGAAATTTCACATCCTCTTTTTAATCTTCCCCAAAATAACTTTGAGATTTGTTTTTTCTCTTCTTCTTCTCTCTTTCCCATTCCTCTCCTCTCTTTTTTCTCTCCACTCTTCTCTCTCTGTCTCATCCCCTTCCTCTCTGTCTCCATTCCTCTCCCTCTCCTTGTTTCTGTTTAAAGTTTTTTCATTTTATAAATTTTAATTTGTCTTCCATTTGAAGAGGTCTGTTTGTAGATGCTATTATTGTCTTGAAAAATAAAGCTCTAGCTGGGCGTGGTGACTCATATCTGTAATCTCAGAACTTTGGGAGGCCGAGGCGGGTGGATTGCTTGAGGTCAGGAGTTCGAGACCAGCCTGGCCAACATGGAAAATCCTATCTCTACTAAAATACAAAATTAGCTGCGTATGGTGGTGCACGCCTGTAATCCCTGCTACTCCGGAGACTGAGGCACAAGAATCGACTGAACCTGGGAGGCGGAGGTTGCAGTGAGCTGAGATCAAGCCACTGCATTCCAGCCTGAGTGGTAGAGTGAGACTCCATCTCAGAAAAAAAAAAAAAAAAAAAAAAAGATGTAGCTCTACGAGCATCAGCCTCAACTGTTCATCATACTGTCCTCACTGCCTCAAGCAGGGTTTAAAATTTGGTAGGTACAAAAGAAATACTTTTAGGAACACAGAAAGGAAAGAAAGCAGAGAGGGAGAAAAGGAAAGAGGAAGGAAAAAATACCCAAAAATTTCATGAAGAAATACCATGAAATAGTTATGTATTTTTATAAACTTCCCAGTAAAGAACCATTGGGGCATAGTTTAAAATGGTTATCAGAAAAAAGGAGAGAACAGAAACTCTACTTTTCAATAGTAATAGCATTACATATGTAATACTAAATGTCTTCCTAGTTTGTGTTTGATTTAACGATGAAAATGCTCTGTACATTTCTCCAGCTGTGTTCCCCCAACAGACTGAGACATGTAGTGCTCTAAAAGCAGCTGTTAGCCCTCATGCAGTTTTATTTGCATGCTAAGAAAGAGCAGCCCAGCACATGAATAAAACATGCTTCTTTTTATCACACCCTCCCAGTAAGTCACTTCTACCTAAATATTTTCTTTTGAGAGACTGAGCAGAAGAAGTTAATCAGGGAATTTTTTAAAGCAATCATTCTAATAATTCACTTTTGTGAATTTAATTTTGTCATGTAAATAATCTGAGGAAGACTTCATTAAATGTTTTTTTAAAACCTGATGCTATTGTATATTTTGTAACTCTAATAATAGCAGTTTTCGTCAATCTTACTTTCTCATCTTGAAATGTAAATATTGTATCTTTTAAAAGATGACATTTTAGTGTGAAAAAATACTACAGTTTACTGGTACTTTCTATGTCATCATTTATAGCTACAGAGGAAAATCTTAAAACAAACAGTTTACTATTATCGAAATCACAATATAGTGATTACATGTAGTGTTACAATGTAATAGTGCCATATCATGTCAATAAAAGGAACAACAATTATTATTTAGGAAGCTCACATTTGGAAATGCATTAGTTTGATATGTCTTCAAATTCAAAATGAACACTTAATAGTGAATCTACTGTATTAAAATGTTGGTAAAGAAATATGTTTTAAAAGTTTTTATTTATAGATGAAAGGGTAGGGGTTTAATACCGATTTTTTTTTGAAGATGGCAAACCAGGAATTGAGTACTAAAGTTTAAAGAAAATAAAGTTTTCTTTATTTCTATTTGCCATTTCTTACTTCAAAACCCTTGAATAGGAACTTCCTTGGAGAGTTTATAATTTATTTGCTCTATGCCTCATTTTAATAATCTAAAATGCTTCCCTCTCCATGTAATGGGAACTCAGGATGTGATATTTATGAAGATTAATAACACAATGTTAATCTAAAATTGTAAGAAATTCCACTCATCTCAGTTAATCTCTTCACAAAATAACATCACTCTGTTAACTCATTATTCTCCTGCTCTGCTTGTATTATATGCATGAAAATTTTCCTTAAGTAATCACTTCATAATTTTCTGGGCTTCAGAAACTGTAAGCCATACTTTTAAAGTACATCATTTACATATGTTATTATTCCTACAGATCCTCTTTGAAGTGGGAGCAGAAAGTGGGACCAGCTACCTAATTTTCTAGGCCTAGAAAAGCAGTCAAAGGAAAGCATAGGCTCCCTTGCTCAAAATTATTAAGAATTTTAAGACAGTAATAGCAGACCCAAAGCAAATGTAGGGCTTACTAATTACTGTGTTTTGATCAATACACATGATCTAATGGAAAATTGTGTACACCTATCAAAATGTCATATGTGTATACAAAAAAAAAAAAAGAAAGATACCAAATCATATTTGCTCTGCATACTCACTACTATCATGGTACTCCATGGTTTCGTCTTGTGCCTAATCACACATGATTTACTATTTCACTCCTCCTTATAAAGGCCCTAGGTAATTTACCTTTTGGAACTCTTTCTGGTCTCATTTTGTACCAGAGAGAGACCCTGGTACTCTCTCTCTCTCTCCCAAGCAGCGTTGGTTTTGCAGTTCCATGGATACACCTAGCACCCTACTGTTTTGGTGCTTTTCATCCCCACCCCTCTGAAGGCTTGCACTTTCAATTCGTTCAAGTTATTGCTCTAGATACCTTCTTTATGACTCTATCAGAGTCAGTACGCAGGTCAGTTCCTGACTAGCTTTTATCTACTTACACAATTTTGGTGTATCCTGTCTTCCTCATTGCATTATAAGCTTCAAGAGCTCATGGACTTCATCTAATTTATTCATTGTTCTCATGCTTAAAACAGTACTTGGCAAATTACCGGCACAAAATGAGTATTTGTTGAATGAATAAAATAAGAAGAGACTGAATAGAAAGTACGCAGGAGGAACATTTCCAAGTGTGAATTAGATACTATATTGGATTTATGTTCTTCTAATTTCTTAGATGTGACATGAAAATTAAGATTACTTAAAATACATGTAAATATTATTATTTTAATGTTATCAATAAAATAATATTTTAGATTATTTAAATTTGGATTCATATTAATAGGTGTGTATGGTGCTCTTTGAAAAAAACTTTTATATTAACAACCTGCCATGGAAAAATATTAAATGCATCCTGAGATATTAAATTTGCATTTAGGTATTTCATTTAACAAAATAATATGAGCTAACATGTATGTTTAAATATATTGTTATCTAAATCTCAATATAAATTTGAAGGTAGAAA
>NW_016814979.1:0-984 GCF_001698545.2 Rhinopithecus bieti | reverse complement strand
GTAAATGATTTGAGAAACATTGTGATTAAACAAAGTTAAATAGGTTTCCTTATGGCAGGGCTTCTTTCAATCTTCCATGATCTATTGTGTTTCGCTAACAGAATACCTTATGACATTTTTTTCCTGAAAGATTTCACTGCAGATTTTTCTTAGAATAATTATTAACATTTAGAGAAATTCTATCATACATACAAATCATTCAGGAAAACATAGCCGGCAATATGTCATTAATTAGAAACGGTAAAATCAGCTATTTCTACCTTTAACTAATAGTTATTGTCCAAAGATTAATACACAACACACACACACACACACACACACACACACACACACACACACACACGTTCTCTGTGGCCATCCAATTTAATCTTCTCATTAAATGTCCTAAAATCAATGGCACTGGTTCACTGTTTATGCATAAACAATGTCAACATTTTTTACTGGCCTTTGTGTATCACTGTAGATGTGTGATGAAATAATAACAAGATTATTGAATAAATAGTTTAAAATATTTAAATTCTTAATTGAAAATGACACAAGTGAATTTTTTAAAATGAACATGAGGGAAATGTTTACAAAACATGCAGTAGGCAAACAAAAAATTTACTATTGTATCAAGAGTCTTTAGCATTAGTAAGTACAAGTTGAACGAAAAAAGAAAAAATGAGCATAATACTCAGAGTAGTACTTCATAAAAAGGAAATAAATGACTAAATAGATACTTATAATTAAAGAAAGGTAGATTAATAAAATTAAAAATTTAAATATATTATGTTGACAAAGGGTAAATTAAGATGCAATTTTGTGAAAACACTTTGATTAAAAAATTTAGGTCCGGGTGCAGTGGCTCAAGCCTGTAATCCCATTTTCTATTCCAATTTTTGATACATCTGTTAGTATTATTCCTTCTTTCTTTAGTATTATTACCTTTTTCCTTTTCAATGGTTCCTTCCCCTGAACACGCTAGTATGCTCAAGTCTCTCA
>NW_016814978.1:851919-883937 GCF_001698545.2 Rhinopithecus bieti | reverse complement strand
TGGATATCTTTCTTTCAAAGCAATTTCAAAGAAATTTTAACATTTTTTTTGAGCAATAGTAGCAAGACTTTAGCATAGGTAAAGCCTCCAAAAGTGATTGCTTTTAAGATCTATGCTATTTTGTATTATATAATATGTATCAGGAAGCTCTGGGATATTATAAAGAACCACAGCTTTATAATTATACCTCATATATTCACACACACACACACACGAACACACATATACACAATACATATACTTACTTGCTTCACATTCTGGAGCTCTTCTGTCAATTGTTTCCTTTGCTTATCTGATTCCAATAATTTTTCCTATATTTAAAAAACCACCAAATTAACAACTTGTTATGAAAGTATCAACAAGTATGACTTATTAGTCCCTTGTTTCAAAGCTTATATTCCCCAGATATCAAATTGCTACAACCTGAAAATGTTGCTTCTAGTCATTTCCCAGCTTTACATGGGCACTGAAAAGTAAT
This sequence comes from Rhinopithecus bieti, assembly GCF_001698545.2. Taxonomy (NCBI): domain Eukaryota; kingdom Metazoa; phylum Chordata; class Mammalia; order Primates; family Cercopithecidae; genus Rhinopithecus; species Rhinopithecus bieti. Next base: position 883,459 of record NW_016814978.1, on the reverse strand, counting down.
TAGCTATTTACAGTAAATTGTGATGTATCCCAGCTTTACATGGGCACTGAAAAGTAATTAGCTATTTACAGTAAATTGTGATGTAAATATACTTTTTATTACCTTAATTTTGCAAAATCTCAAAATGTAAGCTCAAACAGAAGCCAGTTAAGAACACAAATGTGTAAATATTAACTGGATTTTGGTTAAGCTATCATTGCCAAAGAGACACCAAATTGAAGAGAATTATTATTACAAATTAGAATTAAAGGTCTTTGACCATATTAAAGAGCGCATATGATGAGACTGGCTCACCTCTTAATTTCCTAATTTAATTTTAGCTTATTCTTGGAAGACTTTTATCCATGAAAAGACAGATATGACTAATGTAACTAAAATATAAAATAATAGTTATTAAGATTAATATTATGCATACAAATAAAACACTTTTGGATTTGAAATTAAGTGAAGCATATACCCTACAATGTCCAATTTTGTTAGTTATATCTTAAATAAATCCACATTTTATTGGTCAAATCAGAAATACTAAGAGTAATTTAAGAGCCATTAAATACAAACCTGAACAGAGGAATTGCTCGAACATTAAATTGAGTGGTAAAGATTCATGGCAATATTGCAATGTTTATAAGAGGCAATATCGTTTCTGGTATATTTCAGCTTATTCTTGTCTAAGAGGTGAAATGAAGGTATATGAAAATGAATGTAATATAGCAATCTAATGAATATGCCACAGGAGCCAAGAGACTGCTGGCTCCTGTGATTTTCTGTTCTGGCAAGTCACCTTCACTCTTGGTGCCCTAGTTTTTTTTGTATCTGTAAATGGAAAATGTATCTATTTTCCATTCACCTTTGCAAAGCAGTAGCAATGTGAATTCAGCAGAAAGGCTTCCTTAAATAAAGCCCACAACACTTTTAAAAATTATTCTTGCAAGATAAAAATTAGCTACTGACATAAAATTATCTTGGTTCCATTTTTATTTGTACCTATTAGACATGAAGAATAGAGATGTCACAGGATAATGAAAAGTGATGAGACACCATCTAAATGCTTTGTGAACTTCATTTAACAACCTCTGCTTTTATATGAGTGTATAATACAAGTAGAAAAAATGAAAACAAAAACATTACCTTTAACGAAATATTTATTGCTTTGTACACTACTTCACATGGCTTCTTTAACTGGCCAGCCAATAGATAGGTTTTGAGGTAAAAGTAATTATAACATGTAAAATTTGTTTTATCTGGAATTTTTGCACCATATTCTAACCAACTGAGCTAGCTGGTTGCCGGCTTATCTGGGAGTTTAGGTTTTGTCATATTAGGGTATATTCAATTACATTTCATGAACTTTAAAGGTAAATCCTGATTTATTGAATGACTCCTCAGGAAAGTCTTATTTAAATGTTAAATTAATATGGCATAGACACTTTCAAATTAACATTCTAATAATTACTATTGATATTAAAATAAAAACAAATATATCATGTCACTAAATTTAACAATGATAAACTATAAGGAAATAAAAAAGATCTGAGAGCCTCTGAAAATTCTGATAAACCACAAGTCTAACGGTTTAGGCAGAGGTAAGAGAATACATAAAAAGTTATCTTATGAAGGTAACCAACATTGGGGAAGTTTTCTAAGAGAATATAAGGAAACCACTGTCAATGTATTTTTAAAACCAAATTTTTATTTTCCGGCAAAACAATTGTTAAACTAAAATATGTGGAATGATAGTGGTTTCAAAGGTAAGAAAATAAATACATAAAATACTATTAGAGCAGTGAAATCCTCATATACTTTAGGAAGGAATGTGAATTGGCAAAACCTTTTCAAAGGGAATATGGTCACATATGCAAAATTTTAAGTGTCTACAATTTTTAATAAAGCAATTATATTTTCAGACATCTATTCTGTGTATATACTGTACAAATGCCCAAAGATACATCTACAAAGCTGCTGAAGATGAAATTATTTTTAAAAACTGGAAATAGTCTAATGTCTATCAATAGGGAACTGGCTAAATAACCATTTAATGTATAGGAGAGTTATCGAGAAGAATTTGGTAGATCTGTGTATATTAACCTGAAAAGCTGCCTGAGATATAATTCTTATAAAGAGAGAGAGAGAGAAAAAAAAGATGGCAAGTTATAAAAAAAGTGTGGATGTATGAAGTGACTTACATAGAAGTGAAAATACACACATATTGGAAAAAATTTTTTAAGGCTTTATTATTTTTTGAAGCAGTTTTGGATTCATAGCAAAATTGAGAGGAAAGTACAGAAATTTCTCACATACTCCCTGTCCCCACATATACATATATTTATTTATTTATTTTGTTTTCTGTTTTAAATAGTAGAGATGGGGTCCTGCTATGTTGCCCAGGCTGATATTAAACTCCTGAGCTCAAGTAATCCTCTTGCCTCAGCCTCCCAAAGTACTGCGATTACAGGTGTGAGCCATCATGCCCTACCTATTTTTAAAAATATAATTTTCTGTGTAGAGAAAAATCTATGAAAAGATAAATAATATATTTTGCAACAATGGCTTTCTCTAGAGGTTGGAATTATAAAAACTAAGATTAGCAAAAAAAATTTTCTTTCTTTTGGTGTAAAGATTTTTCTATTAATAAAAATTAAATAACTGTCAATATACTATACCTTTATTTAATAAAATAAAAATTAAAAAATATGTTCCCTATGGTGAATTAGTGGTAAATCAATGGTTATGTTTGCTTTTCCTGAAGATTTGGAAAATAGAGTTTTCCTGTAAAAATTAGGATATAATTTAAAGGTAATATTCCTCTAAAAACAGAATGAAACCATATAAAGACAATCAAGGCCAGACATGGTGGCTCACACCTGTAATCCCAGTACTTTGAGAGGCCGGAGGCAGGTGGGTCATTTGAGCCCGGGTGTTTGAGACCAGTCTGAACAAAACAGTGAGACACCATCTCTACAAAATAAAAATTTAAAAAAAAAAAAAAAAAAAATTAGCTGAGCATGGTGGCATGGGACATGTTGTCCCAGCTAACTTGGGAGGTTTGAGGAGGGAGAATCGTTTGAACCCAGGAGTTGAGGCTACAGTGAGACCGTGATTGTACTTCACTCCAGCCTGGGCGACAAAGTGAGACCCTGTCTCAAAAAACACAAAACAGAAACAAGAATCAAAAAAACCAACAACAAATAAAAAAATAGAAGAAAATGTTACAGTATATTTGGGATATGTGTGTTTTTTCCTCTCTTACTAATATTGCTTTAATTCCAAATTATGTTAGCAAAACATGCCTGTCCCTTAAGAATAGCCCCTGCCATATGAAAAAAATGTATTTCCCAAAACTCACAGGATCCCAAAACTGCCACGACTTGCTTTATTGTCTTCATCTATTCTGCCCTGGCCACCAATGAGAGAGAATAAAAAGGGTAAGAAAGAACCTAAACAGAAGACATGAGCAAAAAATTGTTCACACTAAATTGTTATACAAGATAATGTGAAACATAAAATGTAGACCAAAAAATTAATCTCTAAAGGCTAACTGAATAAAAGAATATGATTTTTACTATTTGATATTAATATTTTTCCATTAAAAATAAAGTTAAGCCCCAATACTTCAGAATCCCATATAGGATTTTTTCTTTTCCTTTTTTTTTCTGAAGAAAACATAAGGAAACTAGAGGTCACCTTAAGTGTATTCACTTCTTTAAAGGCATCATCTCTTTCACGCTTGAGCCTTTCCATTTCATCTGCTTCTAAAGAATCACAAGGAAGAAGCTGTCAACATTAAAATATAAGAGAAAAGTTGTGCATTAGATGCTAATTATGAGAGGTAACATAAAAATCCTTTTTGACTAGTCTTAGGCTTTTGTATTCTAATAACAAAATTCAGTTTCTTAAGTTGGAGTCATTTGATTAGATAAAAGGGAATATTAAAGTATTAAAGCAATTTCACTCATTTAGGCTTAACCTTACATTGTTGTTACTTATAATAGAATTTTGATTTTGTTGTCACCTTTATCATTATTTTAACAATATAATTTTCCTTAAAATTCCAAATTCGAAGACTGGAATTTTATTTTGTCAAAAGACTTCAGGAATTACCAACATAAACTATTCCCTAAATATATTCCTTCTAATTGCATGGTATCTAAGGCTAACAAAATGCTGTACATTATAAATCAGATGGTTTACATGAGCCTAGTAAAGTATATTTATCAATCATGTATCTGGTTTTAACTAAGTGAAATGTAATGCAACAGACAAGTGGCTTAAAAAGATTCCCACACAGAAATTGTAGATTGAAGATAATATTAATAATTTATGCACAAGTGAATAACAACAACAAAAAATAGCAGAGATGACCAATTCTCTTACATCTAGCATGATGTCTTTGACCATCAATTACAATGTAAAAAACAACGACAGTCTAATCAGAGATAAAAATCCAAGTTTACAGCCATCTCCTATGTGGAAGCTATAACAACTAAAGAAAATAGAATTTAAAGGATTAAGTGGAGAAAGTGGTTGTTATGTAAGCATGGGCTTAAAGCAGGGCCCTTTAGATAGGTGAAGCGAATATGGAGTAGAAAAAAGAATAATAAAAATAATTAATAATATCAATCACTTATTGGAAACTTATATGTGCAGATGCATTACTAAGGACTGTATATATTCAATATCAATCACCTTGTCTCCATTTTACAGATGAAGAAACAAGCTCAGAAATGTTAATAACTTGCCTAAGGTTTCACAGCTAACAAATGGCCATTCCAAGAGTCCCACAAATCATAGTCTCTGATTTTTACTAAAGATTCAACAAAAAACATGGTGGAATAGATGTAATAAACTCATATTTGCTTTCCAAACTCTAGAATAACAAAAGTAGGAGTTACTCTTCCTATTTGGGGAGAATTTATTTCCCTGAACATCACTGGTTCCTTTTGGTCTGTCACATTAGCTTTTGGGTATCTATGGACATTGCCCATAATTTATATGATCTACATTCTTCATGGCTCTGTTACTCTACTCTCTCAGAAGTACTCAACACACACACTCATAAGAATTCATTCCTAATTGTTAGAATAATTTTGAACACATTTTACAGTGTAATAATATTTCCCAGAGTGTGTTCCAAAGGATATCAACAGGCTTTGTGTAAAAGCAAAATTGAGTGGTAGTGATGGTGGTAGTGGTCAATGATTTAGAAAAAATTAATCTTATTTCCTGCATGGCTTCCAACAGTCTTAATATGCCAATGAGCATTTGAATTGCCAAAAAAAAAAAAAAAGTATAATAACTTGTCATGTTTCCTCAGTAATTTCACCATACTACAAACCCCTAACCTCTTCACCCTGTTGCCTTCATTTATTTATTTTTATACTAGCTCATGGAACTAAAGTATACAAAACACAATCTGGGAAACTCAGTGTTGCTACTCAGCATTCATATGGCCTATTCCATTTTTTCATTCTAAGAAGTGAAATAAGGAGGATTCAAAAGTTTAAGTAAGGCTGGGTGCAGTGACCTAGGTCTGTAATCCCAGCACACTGGGAGGCTGAGGCTGGAGGATTGCTTGAGTCCAGGAGGTTGAGATCAGCCTGGGCAACATAATAAGACCTTGTCTCTCTACAAAAAGTAAACAAAATTAGCCAGACATGGCGGGGCACTTCTGTAGTTCCAGCTATTCAGGAAACTGAGGTGGGCGGGAGGTCAAGGCTGCAGTGAGCTGAGATTGCACCACTGCACTCCAGCCTGATGACAGGCTGAGACCACGTCTTAAAAAAAAAAAAAAAAAAAAAAAAAGAGTTTAAATAAAATTTTAGATACCAGAGCTAAAATAATTTATTAAGAGAAATTATAGATTGGGATTTTAGGGATGTGATAATAAACTTTTGAACTTAACATCATAGAGGTAAATCATGCATAAAAGAATCCATGGTACTATTTCGAGAGGCAAAGCCTAGACTAAATAGTCATAGAACAAACCATGAATTAAAAAAATGTTTTATGATCCCACTGCTATTTTGGACTGTGCAGCAAAAACTTGCAGTCAGAGAATTGGCCATGGATGTTCCTTGTGAATTCTTTGAAAAGCCCCTTTGTGCTCAATGACTTTTTTAATACAGTTCCATTCAAATATACTTCAGCTAAGGCAGCAGCAAATGAATTGTTGTTATTTAACAGCAACAATTCCAGACAGATACCTGTTTTCAAAATCTATCACTAACTACTGAAATTTATATTCCTTAACCTTCCACATCTGTTTTTTGTCTGGTTCTCACAATAACATTTGTGATCCTTGGATCCCCTGAACTTTGCAACAGCTGATAAGTAACATTGTAAATCATTCCTACTATGCTTTCTTGAATCTCCTTCTGGAGATGTCAAGAAATACATACTATAGGTCATTGGACTGTGCTGATTAGGTCTGACTTCAGCTCTCCTTTTACTGTTGCTGCTGTATCATATTTTAAGTTACTTGACTTGTACCAATTCTGGATAACTACTATTCTGTTGGCCATATTCCCTAATCTCAATTCATTTTAAACAGAAACAGTTAGAAAACAGTTAACTTCAGTGTTAGTCTAATTTTATTGACAAGGCCTTTCATTAGAGACCTATTCAATTACCTCCTTTCCTTATAAAAGTGTGTGTGACTTTACTATCCTATTCACCTAAAAATTTCTGGGTATCTTCTTTTCTCCTTCCATTTCCCTGCTCATTCCTTTCACTTCTTATAATCTGGCTTATATATCTTTCCTCTCATTCCCATATTTCTAAAATGATTACTTCCAATTTTCACCAATAAAACTGCCATGTGACAAAGAAAATGCCCCCCACCAACTTTCTTCTTTGTTATATATAACATTACTGAAGTCTTTTTTCCTTGAAATTTTATCTTCTTTAGATTGTGATATCCTAATATCTCACCCACCCTTCTGCACATTTAGGCTATTCCCAATGAGTTACTTTCATGTCTACTCCTTAAATGGAGAAAGGGGGTTTGGGAAGTTCCCCAAAGTTTGTTCCTTTTCTCCTTTTTCCCTACAAGTTCTGAGTGAGCACATTCACTATTATGCCTCAACTATCACTCTCCAAAATATTCCCAAATTCCTTCCCAGTGTCTACTTCCTAATTTCCAGTGGCCTTTGGTTATTTGTACTTGCCAGCTTCTTAAATCTCTCTAAAACACAACCTGTCATCGTCTCTACTTTGAAAAAGGCTTTCTGCTTATTTCCCTAGTTCTATTAATGCTACCTGTACCATCATATTCTTAGTTATCCTAGCCAAAACTTTTGAGTTTTTTTTTTTTTTTTTTCATTCATTCCTCTTCCATAGTTCTCATGTCCAAAGGGTCAGCAAGTCCTACTGATGATATATTTGTTGCAGTTGTTTTCGGTAAGTAATCTAGATCAATCACGTCTTTCCTTTCTATTCTCCCCACCTTCACTATACTTCAGTTTTTATTATCTTTATTTGGATTATTTCTATAGTCCTCTGTCTAGACTACCTACCACCACTTTCATTCCCTTCCTAGATAACCACACATAAGATTCCTCTTTCTAAAATATCACTTTTGTCATTTAACTGTTTTCCTTAATGGCTCCTCACTGACTACTGAGTAAAGTATAGACTTCTAAATTTAACATTTACTCTTTGAGGCATAACTTCTGTCACCTGAATGAACCCAATTATCTTTTTTTCTTAAGTAGACTACTCTCTGTGTGCATTACATTCTAATTTTTCTGTTTATGCTAATACTTTTATCACTCCCTACTCACCTCTTGAGCACATAAAATCCTACTTATCCCTCGAAATTTACTCAAATGGCAACTGTTATGAATCTTTTCTGAATGTTCTAAGCTTTATTACTCTTACGGCCTTGCCACACAATGCAGCTTTTCTTACTGTAATTATTTGGGCACATGACTTTTCCTTAAAATATGTAGGCCAAGTTTTATCTATCTTAATAACATGTGAACATAACAAAACACGCACACTGCAGTTGTTCAATATATATTTCGTGTTTTTGTTAGGGAAGTGGCTATAAAGTATTTACTGCTATACATGGTGAGAAATATGTACATATTATGATCCAGTATAAGTGAAACATTACTCAGTTTTATCATATACAGTTCACTTTGATATTTTCCATACTTGTTTAAAATGGTAGTCGCAGAACACTAAATTGACTTAACAAGAGCCCAAACTGTGAAAATCTATTTTAGGGAATTTAGTGTTCTGTCTATAATTTTAACATAATCCATTCATGATACAGTACTTGATTAGTCTGGTAAAATCATACTATGACGGACTATATTCTGCTATTGCTAAGTTTAGAGTACAGCTAAATGTGGGCTCCAGCCTTGCCCTTTCTGCATATAACCTTGTGCCAGCAGCAGGTGTAGGACTGTGTGAATTTTGTAATGTAGCAATGATGATTAGACTCACAGTAAGATAATTATATTTTTGGTTCTAAATGTCATATTCTTCCAAACCCAAAAGTTGTCAAACAAACAAAAGTAGGACTGATTTTAAACTGACTCAGCAATTCCTACTTGAAAGATAGCATCTCAAGAGATCTTATGAGTCAGACAAAATAATGAGCAAAAGCAGCAAGTTACAAAAGAGTACAAATTCTATAATTCTATTTATTATGAAATTCAATAAAAGGCAAAAATAATCTATGTTGTTATAAGTCAAAATATTGGTTCCAATGTAAAGGTGGGAAAGTGGTGGCTGACTGGGAAGGTGGCCTGAGGGAGCCTTTTGAGTGGTGATTCCATTTGAGACACATAATAAAATTCATCAAATTGTACACTTCACATTTTGTACTTTATTTTGTGTATATTAGATTTCAGTAACAATGTTTTAAAATAAATTAAGAAAGACAAGCCATCTTTATCAGCCAAAAAAAGAAAACATATGAGTAAAAGACATGTATGCCTAACAGAATGACCCAGCCCTGTTGTTTGTGAAACTGAGTGGTTGAGGGGGTAACCATAGTGGAATTTCCCACCCTCATAGACAGATGGCATCTATAACTACAGACTGATTGACATACTTCAGATGGGGGACTAACCTGCTTTTGAACTCAAAAAAGTAGGGAATTACACTGCAAAACAATCAGTAATTTTGTATTTGTTTTTGGTGAGCCACATGACAATAATTGTGATTTTTATAATGTTTCTTCGAACTGTTACATTACCCATTAGTGAATGTGAAACCAAAGTTTTAATGAAATACAAGTGAATATTAAGTAAGAATCATGTTGTAAATTACCCAACTATCTTTGCCTTCCACATAAAAAATGAGCATGGCAGCTCTGAGAACTGTTTGGCAGTAAAAAACAATGCTCCCTGCCATCAACATTAGGTAGATAAATACACAACACCTGAATCAGCAGAATGAAAACTGTGCTACTTGAATACAGCTTTAGTTCTCTTTGAATAAATGCTACAAAATTAGTTCTGATAAATCAGTGCTTCATGCTGGGAGAACTGGGTACTCTCCTGAGGGTTACAGAACAACCAGATCTTTGGGTGATTGCAATGGGCAACATGCTTAGAGACTGCTTACAAAAGAGACTCCTTACAAAAGAGAACAAAGTGATTTGAAACATTAAAAAAGTTACATGCATCATTTTTTAAATGAGCGGTCAGACTTATTTGTTCAATAAATTAATCATATACTTATATACTCTGTGTTTCTGGAAGTTGAAATTATGTAATTAATAATAAACAGTATTCAAACTTCCTGTCAATAAAGGATATCACCTGAAAACAGTAGAGCTCTAAATATGTCCAAGAAATAAAAGTGCAATTTTGTTTTAAACTTGAACTAAGTTATTAAAACATGTAACACATCTATTCTCCCGCTTGAATTTAGGGTTTCTAGCAGCATTCAAAGAACTTGACTGACCGTATTATTAATTAAAATCACTGAAAACAGAAACAAAATAAAGAAATATCTAAGTTAATAAGACTATTAGCAATTCAGAAAGGGGATCATTAGAACACAAAAACGTTGAAGACTTCCTGGAAAATAAAAAAAAAAAGAAAATGGGTTATAACAAGGTTTTAAGATATAGGTAAATATATGAAAATTAATTTTATTTTATATATAACCAAATAAATTTAAAATGAAACAAATGTTTAAAATGTACCATTAATTTTAATGGCAACAAATAGTGTAAGGTAACTAGATTATTAAAATATAATTAATTAAAATATATGTAAAATATATTGACATCAAAGCAGATATAAATACATGAGAGCCATAACATGTTCACAGAAACTTAAATTTATAAAGATGTTGATTCTTCCCAAAATAACGTATAAATTCAACAGAGCAAGATTTTTCATGGAACTCATATGGAGAAGATAAGACTGGAGATTAGCCAAAGCGATATTTTAAAAGAATGGCAGGAGGTCTGGGAGGCACTTTGGAGTGATGTCAAAGGACGTAACATTTCCATAAGACAGCAGAAAAAACTTCAAGAGATATATTGTACAACATGGTGACTATAGTTAATAACGATGTATTGCATTTTGAAAATTGCTAGAGTAGATTTTAAGTGTTCTCACTATAAAAAAAGATGAATTATTTGAGGTAAAGCATATGTTAATTAGCTCAATTGAGCCATTCCACAATGTATACATATTCTAAATCATGTTGTACACAATAAATTAAAATTATTTGTCAATTAAAAGTAAGTAAATAAGATAAACAAGATAGGAGAACATCTTATCACATATCAAGACTTATGGAGCCAAGAAACCACCAGAATAAAGAGTCCAGAAATTCCCAGGTAAATATGGTAATTTCATAAGGGATAGAGCTGGCATGAAAATAATTCTTTCATCCTATTAAAATATAGATTTATATTTTAATATTATGTTCATAAAATTGATCAAAAGTTATGTCATATTTCTAATTTTATTGATTAATTATGTACCAATAAGTATAATTCTAATTCAATACAGAAGAAAATTTTAATTTGTAAACCCTTATAAACATAGGAAAATAAAACAAATCATTTTAATTCATTTAAAGTTTTTTTTTTTTTGCAGCAAAATGATAGGGTGATCATTTCCCAAGCATACAATTATGTGTTATCAGGACGAGATTCCAGGTCTATATGGAACAGAAATAAGAGCTAACAGAGAAAAAGAAAGACAAAGTTTTGAGAATAAAAGGATAACGCATGAATTTTCTTTGAAATAGATGGCTATGGGTATAAAATACTGTAGTATATAGATTCTACTGGTAACATTTAAAAGAATTGTATAATAACAAGTTTCTTTTAAAAATATATATTTATATATCCAATGATTTTAATCGCTGGAAACAAACAAAAAAATCAACCAGTGAAAAGTTGTTATAACTATATCATAAGACTAAGTCAATTTTAAGGTAAAAATCATTCAAATGGTAGATATAGAAACAGATCTGTGTATCTAGATAGAAATTTAGTATATGATAAAGTTTGCATTTCAAATCAATGGCAAAAATGAAGATGAGGTTTTAAACAAATGATGGTGGAACAAAAACAAGTGGTTTGCCATGCATAAATAAGAATGAATTTTTTAGTTAATTAAATATAGAAATTATATAGAACATAAATTAAGAAGGAGGTCCTTAAGAGGATAATACTACCAAAAATCCACAACGAAAAGGACTAAAATATTCAATAATATAAACGTCAAACTTCTATAGAACACATGATAGAAGCAAATAGACTTCACAATTCCATTTTACGTAAAGCACAAAAAGAGGCAAAACCAATTTACATTGTTAGAAGGTAAAAGGGTAGTTACCCAATTTTTTTGTGGGGGTACAGGGGTGTTACAAGCAATCAAAATGGAACCTGGGGGCAGGAGAGCATCTGGTAATGTATTTATTTAATTTTACGTTTCTTGATCTGATGCTAATTAAATAAGGATGGTTTAGACTATAAAATTTCATAGTATATACACACATTATATAGGTGCTTTTCTATGTGTATATTATAGAGAGATAAAACAGATTAGAATGGACACATGCACACATGGTATCTGTCTGTCTAGCTAGCTAGTCATAGCACGTATTCTCCACATATCAAATTGCCAATACTGGTAAACTTAGGTATGGGAGTAGCACAAGAAGCTGGTGAGAGAGGAGAATGAAGATCAGGATGAACATTTACTTTTGATTTTAAATTGATTTGTATTTATATATTTATGCAAGAAACATGTATTATTGCTATTTTTAAGTGAAAAAAGCCTGCACATATGACATATAACATTCAAGACTTGTGACTTATATGTGTCAAAGCAATTGTATAGGGCATACTCTACCTGTGAATCTAATATATTGGAAATTTCATGTGCACCAACATTTACGTCATCCAACTGCAAGCAAAACAAGTTTCTGGCAACCTGGACAAAATCTAAAATGGAACATATTTAAGTAAGAACATAGCATTTAACCTCTTCTAAATCTTACTTTATTCTATATGAAGTTGCTAATGTTTCAAATTTAACCCGCATAAATTATCTTAAAATAGTATTGACTGAAGTGATAGGTAAATGTAGTTCAAATAAGAAGTAAGAGACAAATTGGTCTGAACTTACTTCAGTTAACTTTGCTAAAATTAATAATTTGGTTAAGTAATAATAAAGCAAATATATGGCGTGGAACTATAGTTTTTCAACCCTTGTATTATAAGTAGAACTTTTTCTGAAACATATGACAATATTATGATTTATGGCTTTTCTAGCTGGAAGAACCTGAGGTTTGATAGCAATTATTAATAGCAGCAGCTAATGTTTATGTAACAGCTGCTGTATGCCAGGCATGGTGCTTAGCAATTTCATCCTCCCAACAGTCTTCTGAGGTAGGTCCTCTTATCCTGTCCATTTTACAGATGAAAAAAATTGAGGCTAAGACAGGTTAAATAGGAAAAAGAACAGTTCATAGGCTTCTTCTGACATGGAGAGTAACTTACTTATCTATGTATCCTCAAATATTTTCCACTTTGGCTAGTGTATTTTTAATTTCCAAGGATTCTTTTAAATATTCTCTGATTGTTCCTGTTTTACAACATCCTACTTTATTTCATGGTTGCGTTACCTTCATTTATCTTTTTAAAGATGTTATGAGAGTTTATCTGAATTTTTTGTTTTGTTTTGTTTTGTTTTTGAGATGAAGTTTCATTCTGTCACCCAGATTGGAGTGCAGTGGCATGATCTGGGCTCACTGCAACCTCCACTGCCCAGGTTCAAGTGATTCTCCTGCCTCAGCCTTCTGAGTAGCTGGGATTACAGGCGTGTACCACCATGCCCAGCTGATTTTTGTATTTTTAGTAGAGACAGGGTTTCACCATACTGGCCAGGCTGGTCTTGAACTCCTGACCTCAGGTGACCCACCCACCTTGGCCTCCCAAAGTGCTGGGATTACAGGCATGAGTCACTGCTCCTGGCCTCCTACCTGAAATTCTCTTCTGTCTTCTGTGCTTCTGTATTTCTTTTTTTCTGAGTTCCTTTATTCTGTTTGTCTGATAGTTTGGGGTTCTATACTTTATGTTGGAGGATTTCTCCAAATCTCTGGTGACTCTTGACTATGAGTTCATATTTAAGAATTGGGCACTAAAAAAGTTGGTTGGAAATTTTGTGTGTGTAACTTGCTTTGTCAACTGGCAGTTTTCACTACAGGGCAATCTGGTGGCCAGCTGACATTTTTGTTCACTTCTTCAGAGAGAATACTATAGTCTTCTGCCTATAGTAATAAACATGGCAGCAAAGTTCCCTGAGCAATCTGGATGCATATTACGAGTGATGACTCACTATATACTCCACAAACTCCCTTGCCGCTGGCAACTATGGGTGCACGATCTCTGGTTTAATTTCTCAGAGGAATATACTTCTTTTTCCCCGGAGGTGTAGCGTGGTAGATGCCGGACTACTTGAGAAAGGGCAGAGAAGAGCATGCATAATTCTTCTTATAAAGATTTCCAACAATTCTGTTTCAATATCCTGCCTAAAAACTCAGTCTCCAGAAGTACTTGATGTCTTCAATTCCTAAATCATTTTAGGGTCAAATCAACTTGTTCCTCATTGTGATTTTCCTCTATCTTCATACACTTGGGCTTTACCTACTTCTGCTCACAAATTTGTTTACTTTCCTCACCCATTTTTCTGTCCTTAGATATTGTGGTTTTAGTTGTATATGTTTTTCTGTTTCTTGTTTTCATGATTATTTTGGGATGATTTTCAAGTGGAGATGGGATGAAAATATCTTTTATCATCACTTAAAAACCAAAAGGTCAATTTTCTTTTTAGCAATACAGATGCTTTATAAATGATACAATGTTACATCTACTATACAAGAAAAAATTAAATACTTAATAGTGACAAGAAGACAAAACGTGTTACATTCAAACATTACTGGTGGTAGAACAAATATATTGCAAAATATCTCTGAAAAACAATTTACCAGTATGTGTCAAAAGTCTAAACCATTTGTGAGGATTAGGCTTAAGAAAAGAAAGAAAAACAGCTACATTCACAATGATGATAAATACAGATTTGTAACATCAGCTAATAAGAAACAATCAAAATTCATAATAGTAGAAAGCCTTAATATTATAGTATAACAACTAAGTGGTACATTATGGTATCTTTAATAAGAATAGAGTTGATCCCTGAACAACATAGGCTTGAACTACACAAGTTCACTTATACATCAAGGTTTTTCAACCAGATGCATCAAAAATACAATATTTGCCCGTTGCAGAAGCCACATATATGGAGGGTAAACTTTTACTATATGTGGGTTCTGCAGGGCTGTCTATGAGATTGAGTATGGCTGGATTTGGGTATATGCAGGCGTCTTGGAAACAATTCCTCTTCCATAGCAAGGGATGACTGTAATTATGTAGCATCATAAAAATATTTACTACATGATATTAGCTGAAAAAGGATTAGAATGAACCTCACAGTAGTGAAATCAGAACTTCCATATTTTGTACTGTTTCTTTTGTTATTACTAAAGCAATGTTTATGCAATAAATAAAAAATAAAAAGAATATGATAGAATGATGATAGTTTGGAGCTGTTTAGGTCCTAATAAAATTCTTTCTGCTGACCCTGCCAGCTCAGTAACTCTAGCTGAGTTCTTGGGGTACTGATTAAGGAACTTAAAATGGATGTAGTTTTACTTTTCCTTCTCTCCTTCTAAAGAACAAACACTGTTAATGAAAATGTGTCACAATAACTCTTGAATGATGATTCGGTGATAATACAACACAGTAAACCTAATATTACCTCCAAAAGACACTGTCCCTTTTGAGTCTGCTTGTACTTGCTGTCTCAGGGCTTGGTGTTGTTCCTTTGTGGGCTGAATACCAAGATAATTTAGAGCCTGCAAGATAGAGAACTCATGAAAAGCAATTTTTCAAATCTCCAAAGAATAAAACTTTTCATTACAAACTTTACAACCCAGGGAAAATAATCAATACCAGAAAGAGTTGACCAGGATTAAACACCCTAGGGAAGTCGACTGACTATTTATGGATTAAGTGCCTATAAAATATTAGCTTCCTGATTTTACTACTACCTCATTTTTTCCCTAAGACTAGCACTTTGGCTAATAACAAATTTATGACATTATCCTATAACAAAAAATCAAACTATTTCTTAGTTTATATGATTTGGCAGAAGTAAAATGGCAAAAGAATCATACCACATCAGATTTACAAGTGACACTCTAAAACATGAATTATATTTGGTTAATATCTTGTCTTTGAGAGCAAAACTGAAGTTGATAGGAATTAGGTTCAACACAAAATCTTCGGATTTTTGGCTTGTTGGGGCTTACACAAATAGCAAACTAAAAAGCTTTCCCTGCCATTTACTTCTCTCTTGCATCAGGCTCGTCCCTTAAGGGAAAAGCTCTTTCTCCTTTTGGTATCCATTAGTGATTAAAAATTCAGAGACTGTTAATTGTATTCCAATGTCCATTCTCTCCTTGCCCCTTAGTAACCGAACCAACCACAATTTCGGCTGAAAACACTGCCATGCAGCTAAACGACATTTCCCAGCCCCTTGTACATCTCCAAGCAGCCATGCCACTAACTAGGTACTAGCCAATGAGATACAACGGGAAGTGCCATAGAGTACTACTAGGAAGTCTCCTTTCAAAAGTAAGGGTAAGCACTTCTTGTCTATTCGGATTAATAAGGGAGAAAGAAAGAGAAAGAAAAAAGATGAAAGGAAGGAAAGAAAGAGGGACTGATGGAGTTTGAGCAGTTCTTTTGGTTCATGTGGTACCTCAGTAAAGATGGTGGAACAGAAAGATAATTGGAACATGGTCCCTGACACTCTGGAACCTCCACAGCAGCCTGGATTACCTTCTTTCAGCTTCTTTTTGGTGTGAAAGAAATTTCTAAAGGAAACTACTGTTATTTTGAGTTCACCAGTTATACATAGCAAAATCTAATCTTAACTAACGCAAAGGGACTGATTGGATGTCCTATTATTGGATATGGCAAGAGCATATATAGTGTCGATCACGTCAAAACTAAAATGTAGGCAAAGTTTAGTATTGGTAATTATCTCTTACATATTTCTTCCTCCTTTAGAATCTTGTTCAATCATTTAGTATTTCTTTCATTCATCAAATAATTTATTTGGTGCCTACTATTTGTTAGCCACTAAACTATGCATAGCTGATAGATAAATGAAATATAGTCTCTCACCCCAAAGAGTTTATGGTCTCTAGGGTGAGAACAACTGTAAAGAAATAAGTAAAACATGTAATTTAGTAGAAGTATGTATAGGGTATATTAACACACAAAGCAACTGGTTAATTTGTAAGTGCGCAATTTGGGAACAATGAAGAATGGAGGAAGAATATCAGGAAAGATTCTTTCAAAAATGATTCTTAAGCTTAGTCTAGCATCATCTGCTTATCTTGTCTTGCAGTCAAGTATTTGCATTCTATAACATGGCATAATGATTTTTACCTTCTGTATGTTTTTCTCTTCAGTTATAAAATGTTTCAAATATAAACACAAAAAAGAATAATACAAAGAACACCCATATACTCACTATCATCAATTACTCATTAATATGTACTTAAAATTTATGTATATATTTTCAATAAATAAAACTATATATTTGGTTAAAAGTTTTTATAATTGCTCCTCAGCAGGAACTACTATCCTAAGTATTCTTCCTAGTCCTAATTTAATGACATTTACTGTGTAAGCAAGTATCCCCTAATAATATTTACTATTATTTTGTGCATTTAAGGTTTTACATCAAGAGTATAATCTAAAAGAGTAACTCTACAAATTATTTTTATTATTTCAATTTTGTGATTTCATAATTGCTCAATATTGTCTGCAAAACTAGTTCACTTATTTTAAACTGTGAATAGTAATCCATTGTATAAATTTATTGTAATTTATTATCCATTCCCTGATTAACAGGCTTTTATAACTACTCCAATTTGCTCTTTTAAAAATTACAGATTATACATGCCTCTTTGTATAAATGTATGAAAATTTCGCTACATTAAATCCCTAGAAAAGGAAGTGCTAAGCCATAGGGGACATATGGTCAATTTTATTAGATATTGTGGAATTGTTCTCCAAATTGGCGTCATCAGTTTATGCACACCAGTAGTGAATAAGCATTCTTATTTTTCTACATTCTTAACAGCATCTGCTGTTTCCACTCTTTTATTTTGTCAATGTTGTATATGAAATAGTATGTTGTTTGTTAATTTGAATTCCCCTAGTTACAAGTGCAATTAAACATCATTTACATGTTTATTAGCAATGTTTTTGACTCATAAATTATTTAAAATGTTTTAAATTTTCATACATGAGGTTTTAAGAAGTATCTTTACTGATTTTGAATTTGGTCTCTGTTTTCCAGCTGTGACACCCAAAAATGTCTCCAGACATTGCCAAGTGTCCCAAGAAGAAACACTGCAGCTCTGCCCTTGAGAACCACTGCTCCAAAGACAACTGCTGTATTAACAATTGTATCTATTTTTTCAGGTTTTTTTCTATGAATATAGTACCTATAAATTTATATAAATTGTGAATTTTTTGCAAAAATTGTCACACTATATATAGTGTTAATAATTATTAATATATCATGTCTTTCTATTCTCCACATTTTACAAACATTGCATGCTTTTTAAAATTGTCATAATTGTATACTGTTGAAATGAACTTTTTTTAAAGCGTTCTCCTTCTGATAATCATTTAGAGTGCACACAATTTTTCACTATGGAACACAGTGCTACAAAGTGCTAGTGCTTTTTGCTTTATGCCAATGACTTCAGCAGCTGTAGGAATTATCTGGATTTTTAAAAAAATTATAAAATATTAATATAGCAGTTATAGAAAATACTATAATAAAGTAATAGATATCTACTATCTTGCTTCATTAAAGCTTAGCACTCAACTATATTTACTTCAGTTTTTGAATGTAACCAAAACATTATAAAAACTCCTTTTGAACTTATTCCCAGAGGTAAGACTTATCATATATTTGATTTAATATTCCTATGAATTTTTTATTATATAATATTTGGTATATACTAAAAGCATATATGTAAAAAAACACGAGTTTTAAAGTAGGACAGTAAAACACCTATGAATCCACTTAAGCAGCATAAAACTGCGAACACTGTTGGATTCATACCACAATATGGATATGGTATTTCACCAGAGGTAACCATACGAATGAATTCTGAACTATTGATTTCTTCTTTATCATTCTTGATCTGTTTATTTTAAAATGGTTTTTCACATACATATGTATTCCTAACATGTTATTTTGTTTTACCAGTTTTTTAGCTTCATAAAAATGCTGCAGATGGTTTTCCAAAGCTTGCTTTTTTCACTCTACAGTAAGGTTTACTACATATTTCAAATCAGAAAGTGTGAGTTCAACTTTTTTCTTTTTTAATTAATTTTTTAATTTCAATAGCTTTTGGGATACAGGTGGTTTTCGATTACATAGATGAATTGTATTAATGGTGAAGTCTGAGACTTTAGTTTACCTATTTACCCGAGTAGTGTTCACTGTACTCAATATGTAGTTTTTTATCCCTGCCCCACACACCATCCCCCTTCTGAGTCTCCAAAGTCCATTATTTCACTTCCTTTATGCTTGCCTTATGATACTCAGGGGACGTACTCTGGTTTCTTGGGTGATAAGAAGGGCCATAGGGTTCCCACAAGTTCCTGTCCTTTGTGTTAAGCTACCAGAGTGGGTGGAGGGGCAAAGCCAGGTGGGAGCTGGGTCAGGCAAGTCCGTGTTCTGACTCCACCTGAAGGACAAGCAGTGGCCCTTGTGGGGTTTAGCGAGTGGTTCTCTGGCCACCGGCAGTAATGTTCTAGGTTAAGAGCATAGCTGCCTCTGCTGTACAGAAGAGTTCACACAGGGAGTAGGGAGTAGCAGATGGCAGTAAGCCTCACCTAGCTCCCATGCACTTGGCAACGCAGGTCTCTCACTTGCAGTGTTGACTAGAAGCAGCTAGCTAAATTTCAGCTAGCTAAACTCACAACTGCCCCAGATCATAAGCCTTTCACATAGACAGGAACCCTAGGCTTTCAGGCCACACCCTTTCCAGTCTACTTGCAAAGCCAGGGTGCCCAAGCTCCTCTGCCTGAGGCCGCAGCATACTTGCCCCCTGGTTCTGGACAAGGGATTTCATCCCCATTTGAGATTAAATCATGAATTTCAGTTGGGAGCTTCTCTCAACCTGCAACCGCTGCCTGACTTAGTTGGCTGACTTCCACAAAGTCCCCTGTAATGTAGAATCAGGAATGGCTTCCTTCGGTCCATGTTGGAGGCTGCAAATGCACGCTATGCTCTTCCCACTGCCCCCTATATTAGTTCCAGTGCTGGGTAGGGTTAATGCCTTCTCCTGTGAGCTACACTGCCAGGTTCCCCAGAGGGGGTGTATATCTCTACCCGTCTTACACTCTTGGGACTTAGTTTTTTGGCTGGCTCATGGTGTAGGCTGTAGCCTCCTGCTTCTTTCAAAGGGTTTTGGGGTTTTATTCCATTTTCCTTTAAGTTCCTACATTGCTTCTTGGGAAAAGGTTCACAGTGTGAATATCTATACACTATTTTGTCTTTCCAAGGAGGACAGACATGCTAATACCACTCTAATCTACCATCTTGGGAAACAAAACAAAACAAAACAAAAAACTTCTTTTCATGACTGTTTCAGCTATTTTGGGTCTTTTGCATTTCCATACAAATGGACCTGTCTTTTTTTGCATTTCCTACAAATGGATAGGGTCACCTTATCCATTTCTGAAAAACAGCCAGCTGATATTTTGATAAAGATTGCATTAAATCTGTATATCAACGTGGGGAGTACTGCAATCTTAACAACTAAGCTCATAGATTCATGAGCACAACATGTCTTTCCATTTATTTAGATCTTCTTTAATTTCTTTCAATGATGGTTTGTAGTTTTAATTATATAAGTCTTACACTTCTTTTGTTAAATTTATTCCTAAATATTTTATTCTTTTAGATGCTATTGTAAAAGATTGTTCACTGTTCATTATTAGTGTATAGAAATACAATTGCTTCTTCTATATGATCTTGTATACTGTAAACTTGCTGAACTCATCTTTAGGTCTAATAATATTGTGGTGGATTCCTTAGGATTTCTTATATACAAGATCATATCATGTGGGAATGGAGATAGTTTTAATTCTTCCTGCAATCTGGATGCCTTTTATTTCTTTTACTTGTCTAATTATCCTGGCTAAAACCTCCAGCACAGTATAAAGTAGAAGCGGCAAAGCAGACATCCTTGTCTTATCCCTGATGTTAGGAAGGAACCATCCAGTTTTCTACCATTAAGTACGATGTTAGCAGTAGGCTTACATAAATGTCCTTTTTGAAGTTTAGGAGATTCCTTTCTATTGTTAGTTTATTGGGTATTTTTTATCATGCAAAGGTGTTAGGTTTCGTCAGATATTTTTCTTGTGTCTATTGAGACTATCACGTAAAAGAATAAAAAAATCAAGTATCTGCTTTTAATAATAATAAAACAAGACTATCATGTGGTTTTGTCCTTTATTCTATTAACATATTGATTTTCCTATATTAAACTAACTTTGCATTCCTGAAATCAAGAGATGGGCCGGTACTATTTGTACAAAGTTTTTTTGATTACTAATTCAATCTTTTTACTTGTTACAGTCTGCTTAGTTTTTCTGTGTCTTCTTGAGTTAGTCTTGGTAGTTTCTGTCTTTCTAGGAATTTGTCCATTTCATCTAGGTTACCTAAGTTGATGGCATATAATTATTCATAGTATTCTCCTATTTTGTTTTATTTCATAAGGGCAACAGTAATATCTATAACTTACTTTCTTTTTTAATTAAATTAATTAATTAATTAATTTTTTTTTTTTTATGAGACAGAGTCTCGTTCTGTTGCCCAGGTTGGAGTACAGTGATGGGATCTCAGCTTACTGCAAGCTCTGCCTCCCGGGTTGACGCCATTCTCCTGCCTCAGCCTCCTAAGTAGCTGGGACTACAGGTGCCTGCCACCATGCCCAGCTAATTTTTTGTATTTTTTTTTTTTTAGTAGAGGCGGGGTTTCACTGTGTTAGCCAGGATGGTTTTGATCTCCTGACCTCGTGATCCACCTGTCTCAGCCTCCCAAAGTGCTGGGATTACAGGCGTGAGCCACTGTGCCGGGCCATCTGTAACTTACTAAAACATGACATTGTGAAATTTGGGCTGATGTGGGAGGCTCTTGTTCCTTCATTTTCCTTACTATATAGTATTCCTCAAATAATGATAATAATCATGCTACCATGAATTTATCCATTCTTTTATTGATGAACATTTAGACTGTCTCCTATCATTTATTCTTTTAAATAATGCTGATATATTCTTGTATCTGTTGGTCAGGATGGTCTAGTTACACCATTGTTTCTCTAACCCCAAAGTCTTAGCAACCTAGAAAAGACAATGGTTCATTTTCTCCTTGCTAATGTTACATATCCAGTGTGAGTCAGCTGGTTTCTCTTTCTCTGTATTTTTCACTTAGGGACCCTAACTGTCAGAGCTTTCACCATCAGAAGTTTTGCTGCCTGCTAAAGCAGAGATGAAAGAAATATGATGAACTGCACATTGGCTCTTTATTAAAGAAGATGGGAAAGTACAATTCTGTCACTGGCTGACAAGGATGAGAACCTGATATAGCTGAAAAGCTCTAACTACTACTACACTGTACATATCTCCTTATATGGTGGCACTAGAATTGCTCTAGTGTATATGTCTAGAAGCAGAATTGTGAGGTTAAACAATGTGAGCAGGTTCAGTTTCGCCAAATTGCTCTCTAAAGTTACAATCCCATGAGTATCACATGAGAGTTCCCAGCTCTTTCTCTGTATCTTTGTGAACAATTACTCTATGTTTGTCCACTTCACTGGTAGGCAATTGTACCTCACTGCTGCTTTATTTTCATTTTTCCAGAGGGCATCTTTTCATATATTTAACTGCCATCAGTTTTTTTTTACTTTTGTAAATAGTCCATTCATTTGTACCAATCATCTTTCTTTGGGGTTATCTGTATTTTCCTTGGGCTAGTTGGAGCATTTTCTAATTCTTCTTTTTTTTCCTTTTTTTTTTTTTTTTTTTTTTTGGAAAAGGGCAACCAGCCCTTGCAGAATCTTGTGTTTCTCTAAATAAAGATACCAGTTCTAGAATTCCATCTGAAAATGGCCTGAGGCCATGCTAAAACTGAGCCCCAATATCTGAGTCCTTCCTTGAGCCATATGATGTCAGTATCACTCACAAGTGCTCACACACTTCTGTTGTGAGATTTCCCTCCCTCCTCTTCTCTCTTCCATTTTTCTTTTTTTCTTCCTTCCTAGCTTGACTGTAAATTTTAAAAACTTCTTTATTTTATTCATTGTTTCTATATACAAGTTTAGCATCTCTAATCCAAAAATCCAAAATCGAAAATGCTCCCAAATCTAAAACTTTTTGAGTACCAACATAATACCACAAATTGTCCACACGGGTGGCTGAGTCCACACCTTTGCTTTCTGATGGTTCGGTATATACAAACTTTGTTTTATGGATAAAACTATTTTAAAACATTGTATAAAATTACCTTCAGGCTATGTTTCTCAGGCATATATATAAATTTTCCTGTTGAGACTTAGGTCCCATTCCCACGATATCTCATTAGGTATACATGCAAATATTCCAAAATCTGAAAATATCAAAAATTTCAAACACTTCTGGTTCACAACATTTTGGATAAGGGAGACTCAATCCTATATTCATGGCAGGAGTGGGTTCTGGATTTCCTGGATTATACAATGTTGCCAGAATTAGAAGTTCTGTTCCTAACTGTTCAAGGATTACACAGACACTTTTGAAAGTCCGTTAAGAACTATGGACCCGCTCCCAGAATAACAGCCATATATGCAAATTCTAATCTAGAATTTCTGGGGCTCATAAACTCCAAGTTAAGCATTTACGGCTGTAAGTTATGCCATTTAGTTGTTACTAGGCAAAAATCATTTTCCAGCTATATATTTGAAATCTTCCATAATGATGAGTTAAAAATTATACACACACAAACACATATACACACACAGCGGTCACTTTCCCATTAAAAATGCCTCAATGGCTTTTTACTGAACTCAGATTAAAATCCAAAGACCTCACCTAGGCCTACAAAGAAATGATCTGATTATCTCCCTGACTTAGGTCGTTAGTACCACTCTTTCCCTTGATCACATTATGCCAGGAACACATTTCTGTTTTTCTTAAAAAAAGTCCAGGCTCCATCCTGTCTTAGCACTTTTGCATTAACTGTTCTCTTATATCTCAGATGTTTTTCCCTAGCACCATAATTCTCACACTTCATGTCTCAGTTTAAATTTCACCTTCTCAGAGGGCTCTTCTGTGACTACCAATCTGAAATAATCTACCAGTCACTCTGTCACTCTTATTATTTGATATGTACTCTTGTTATTCACTCACTTTTTGAATTTTCTACCTCCTCCACCACAATGAATTATAAAGACCAGGAAATAACTTTTTGTCTTGTTTACCACCAATTTTACAGTGACAAAACACTATAGTGCCTCAACCAGAGGAAGTAAACAATAAATATTTGTTGAGTAAAAATAACCTTGTAATCTTTGGTAATCTAAGATGGCTGAACTGGATTCACCTACAACCTCTTCTGACTTGCCATGAGAATGAAGGAAACCAGTAGGATAGAATCAAAAAAATTACAGAATGTATATATGCCTTGATACTGAATATTTTATGTTTTCATGATTAGAGAAATTCAAACAATCTAGAAAGAAGTGAACTACATCTAAAAGTTCACTAGCAAGCAATAACTACTATTAATATTTTGGTATATAAAGCTTTCAGAATTTTACTGATGAACAAATTTATTTTAAAAAGGCACTCCTACAGAAGAGACAGAACTGAAAAAAAAGGCATTCCATGTCAATGAACATAACTCTTAAATATATCATGTGTTATTAGATCAAGTTCCTATTGATTGCCATGAATTTTTCACTAATATAAACAGTGCCACTGTGAATGGCCTTCCACATACATCTTTGTGCCCCTGTCTATTATTAGGAAAATTTCTTAAATGAGGAATTACTGCCTGAAAAGCATAGGCAAAATTCAAATTTTGATACATATTGTGAAACTATTCTTGAGTCATTTTTGTTTGATAAAAAATCTTCATTTTTTTTCTTAAAAAACTAATAATATTTTATAATTTATGTGAGAGTTACAATGTATTTCTGATAATACGGAAAAGATCCTGGGGGAAATCCTGCCAGAAAAGTTTTTTAAAATTACTAGATAATAATAAACAATAACATCCACAAACACCTTAAATGCTTGGGTCGGCTTAGGAGAGAGAGTGATACCAAAATTTATGAAGAAACAAGAATACTCAGAGGTAAGTGAGCATAAAGACAATGGATGCTAATTCCTTTCATAAAAAATTATGATTATGATTATTTTCAGAGACAGGGTCTCACTCTTACTGGAGTGCAGTGGCATGATCATGGCTCACTGCAGCCTGGACCTCCTAGGCTCAAGGGATCTTCCTCCCTCAGCCTCCAAGTAGCTGGGACTACAGGTGTGCACCACCACAACTGGCTAATTTTTAACACATTTTTTGAGACATGGGATCTCATTTTGCTGCTCAGGCTGGTCTCAAACTCCTGGCTTCAAGCGATCCTCTTGCCTTGGCCTCCCAAAGCGGTGAATTTACAGGCATGTGCTACCATGCCCACCCCAAGAATCTCCTAATTCTTGATGGCCTAAAACCTGCAAGCAGGAGGAAAGCATCTAAGGCCTAATACAGGGAGGCAGGATTAAATCACCCAAACAATGCTGGAACCTCATAGTGAACACTTTCAGTAAAATGGTAAACTAAGAAGAAAGTCCTACAGACATTACAGAATATGTATTCCTTAGATCTGGGTGGAAGAAAAAATATTTTTCCTGAGGGTGTATAACTATAACAATAGGTACAATAGTTTTATAGCCTGAAAAATCACAACCTGGAAATTTAGTTCCAATAGTTCCTGATGTCTAAGAAACATACATATGTGAATCTTTTCCAAAGGTTTCATATATTAGCTTCAAAATTCACAAAGATAAAATTCCATTTTTTCATTAAAGTATAATTTTATTTTTAAATTTTTTAAACTTTTATTTTTTGAGATGGAGTTTCACTCTTGTCGCCCAAACTGGAGTGCAATGGCATGATCTCAGCTCACTGCAACCCCTGCCTCCTGGGTTCAAGAGATTCTCCTGCCTCAGCCTCCCAAGTAGCTGGGATTACAGGCCCCTGCCACAACGCCTGGGTAATTTTTGTATTTTTAGTAGAGACGGTGCTTCACCATGTTGGCCAGCCTAGTCTCGAACTCCTGTCCTCAGGTGATCCACCTGCCTCGGCCTCCCAAAGTGCTGAGATTACTTACAGGCATGAGCCATTGCGCCAGGCCGAAAGCATAATTAAAAAAAAAATCACAACATATGAGGGAATACGACATCATAAGCAAAAGTAAACATACATACAAACAAACAACAGATGTGACAACCAAAGACTGCAGCTACTGTATAGTTAGACACAGAATATGTTTAATATATTTAAGTTAAAAAGGTGAATCAAAAATAAGAGGAACAATATATTATAACAATACTAGGTAGACAATAACAAATTAGAAACTCAATGAATATGTGAAATAGCAGACGGTTGAAGAGAGTGAAGCAGAGAAACAATGTATAGGAGAAAGTTGAAAATGCAGCATAGATAGATAAGAAGACGCAAAATACGAAGGAGAAGCTTGAAAGACATGGAAGATAAACGAGTCTGTCTATAAATATGTAATTGAACTGGTAACAGATAATAAAGAGAATTAAAGAGAGGCAATATTCAAAGTGATGCTAGCTGAGAATTTTGTAGAACCTAAAAAAGATATAAATCTGCAGATTTATGAAGCCTGAAAAATCCTAAATAGGCTAACATAAGAGAAATCAACACCTGAATACACCAAGGTGAAAATACAGAACACCAATAACAGGTAATATTTTCAAAAGCAGAAATAGTGAAAAGACAGATCATTACAAAATAAAGACAGAGAGACAGTTGAGTTCTCAAAATAGCAACAACAGAAACCAGAAAAAATAAAATAAGAGCTTCAAAATCTTAGAGACAATAACTGTGACCCTAGAATTATATGCCTAATAAAATTCTTTTCAAAATGAGAGCGAAATGTTTTCAGAAAATTAAAACTGAGAGTTTTCTATCAACCTATACGAAAAGAACATTTAAAGGGGTTAGAGAAAAGGGAAAATGACCCCCCAGAATGTCAGAAATGCAAAATAGACCAATGAATAAAGAATATGGTAAACATGTGCAAATCTAAACTATCATTGACTACAAGATTATAATAATTCCTGATTTATAAAACTAAACAAAGATATTAATAATTCATAATTTGTAAGACTACACAGAGATAGGCCAAAACCAAAATATTGGACAATTATAGATACATAAATTGATCAGAATTAATGTATTGTAGGGCTTTGTATGTACAAAAGAATTCTGATTAACTTTAGACTTTTAAATGTGCATGTTAAAATCTTAAGGAAATCACTAAAAGAATAGCAAGAGAAGACATAATTTTCAAACAAGTTGGAGGTAAAAAGTAAAATACAAAAGCAATTAATCAAATAATCAAACATAATCAAACCAAAAGAATACAATAAAAAGGGGAATAAAAGAAGTGATAAAAAAGAGAACAAAAAGAAATTTAAAAAATAAGATGGTAGAAATACATCAAACTATTTTATAATTAGAATAAATTTAAAGTATATGAAGCAACGAGAACTCTTACATAAGACTAGTAGGAATGACAATTGAGAAAACTACTTTAGAAAACAATTAAGTAATCCAACGATTATTTTTTCAGCATATACTATGAGCCAAGCATTTTTGTAGGAGCTGAAAACACAGAAGCAAAAATTTTAACAACACCTCACATAAACTGAAAATAAACTCAGGCTACCCTCTTTGGGTCCCCTCCCTTTGTATGGGAACTCTGTTTTCACTCTATTAAATCTTGCAACTGCACTCCTTTGGTCCGTGTTTGTTATAGCTCAAGCTGAGCTTTTGCTTGCCATCCACCACTGCTGCTCGCTGCCATTGCAGACACGCCACTGACTTCCATCCCTCCAGATCTGCCACTGACTTCCATCCCTCCCGATCTGGCAGGGTGTCCGCTGTGCTCCTGATCCAGCAAGGTACCCATTGCCGCTCCTGATCGGGCTAAAGGTTTGCCATTGTTCCTGCACGACTAAGTGCCCGGGTTTGTCCTAATCAAGTTGAACACTAGTCACTGGGATCCACGGTTCTCTTCCGTGACCCACGGTTTCTAATAGAGCTATAACACTCAACTGCATGGCCCAAGATTCCATTCCTTGGAATCCATGAGGTCAAGAACCCCAGGTCAGAGAACACAAGGCTTGCCACCATCTTGGAAGCGGCCCGCCACCATCTTAGGAGCTCTGGGAGCAAGGACCTGGTAACATTTTGGAGACCATGAAGGGACCTCCAAAGCGGTGAGTAATATTGGACCACTTTTTTTTTTGAGACGGAGTCTCGCTGTGTCACCCAGGCTGGAGTGCAGTGGCGCTATCTCGGCTCACTGCAAGCTCCGCCTCCCGGGTTCACACCATTCTCCTGCCTCAGCCTCCGAGTAGCTGGGACTACAGGCGCGCACAACCACGCCCGGCTAAGTTTTGTATTTTAGTAGAGACGGGGTTTCACCGTGTTAGCCAGGATGTTCTCGATCTCCTGACCTCCTGATCCACCTGCCTTGGCCTCCCAAAGTGCTGGGATTACAGGCTTGAGCCACCGCGCCTGGCCTGGACCACTTTCACTTGCAATTCTGTCCTATCCTTCCCTAGAATTGGAGGAAAATACCAGGCACCCGTCGGCTGGTTAGAAATGATTAGCATGGCCACCGGACTTAAGACTCAGGTGTGAGACTGTCTGGGGAAGGGCTTTCTAACAACCTCCAACCCTTCTGGGCTGGGAGCATTTGTCTGCCTAGAACCAGCTTCCGCTTTCAATTTTGTTGTGGAAGCCAAGGGCCTACTAGAGGCAGAAAGCTGTCATCCCAAACTCCCGGCCATTAGCTGGTTGAGATCATGGTGCAGCCAGAAGTCTCTACTCAACAGTCGTCCATGTGTGCGCCCCTACCTTTCTTTGTGACCCATACCTTCTGGGTCCCGACCATGACTTTCTTGAAAATGTAGCCCCAAAATTCTCCTTACCTCTGAATCTACTTCCTCTGATCCCTGCCTCCTAGGTACTGATGCTTCAGACTTTCATTTCCTCTAGCAAGTTGTATCTCCAAAGCGATCTAAGGAAGTTCTACATGTGAGCATCCTTAGGCAGCTAGTCTTGTCCCTGGTGTCCCCCCCAATTTAGGCATACAGCTCTTCACATGGGCAGTTATGTGGGACCTGTTCCCCACTACCCTTGCCAGGGCCCCAAGTTTCTAAATGGCTAAGAGAAAAGAGACAGAGAGAGAGACAGAGAGGAGAGAGACAGAGGCAGAGAGTGAGACAGGCAGAAAGGCGAAAGAAGCAGAGGAGAAAGAGGCAGAGAGGAGAAAAAGGGAGTCAAAGAGAGAAAGAAAGAGAAAGATAGAAATAGCAAACAAAACAAAACAAAACAAAAGCACAGTGTGCCCTATTCCTTTAAAAGCCAGAGTAAATTGAAAACCTATAATTGATAATTGAAGGTCTTCTCCATGACCCTGTAACACTCCAATACTACCTTGTCAGTATAAACAAGCGCGTAGCCTGAAAACACTGAGACCACTGACAAACCGTAGTCTTCCTATCAAAAATCCTTAACCCAGTAACCCACGGATGGCCCAAATGCATTCAATCTGTAGTGGCAACTGCTTTGCTAACAGAAGAAAGTAGAAAAGTAACTTTCAGAGGAAACCTCATTGTGAGCACACCTCACCAGTTCAGAATTATTCTAAGTCCAAAAGCAAAAGGTAGCTTACTAACTCAAAATCTTAAAGTATAGGACTATTCTGTTAGAAAAGGTAATTTAACACTAACCACTGATAATTCCCTTAACCCAGCAGATTTCCTTACAGGGGATTTAAATCTTAATTACCATACAAAGGTCCGACCAGACTTAGGAGGAACTCCCTTCAGGATGACAGATGGTTCCTCTGAGGTGATCGAGGAAAAAAACCACGATGAACATTCAGTAATTGATAGGGAGACTCTTGTGGAAGCAGAGTTAGAAAAATAGCCTAATAATTGGTCTCCTCAAACTTACGAGCTGTTTGCCCTCAGCCAAGCCTTAAAATACTTACAGAATCAAAAGACTATCTCAATCCTGACTCCAAAGGTTACCCACACCCTCTCTGAAATGAATTTGCATAAGAATTGTTTATGGTAATGCATCTTGATGGGGCAGCTGGGTTGTTATGAAATAATCAGGAACCCAGTCCAGCTCTAAGACTCACCCCGAGCACAAAGGCAATGTTGGGCATGCTGGTAAAGGACTAGAATCCAGCAGCCCGGACCCCTTTCTTTGTGGTCAAGAAAGGCGGGAAAACAGGTGCAGGACTGCTACATCGGTGAGTGTAACTAATCCGATAAGCAGAGGTCCATGGGTGGTGATGCACCCTGGAAAGGAATAAGCATTAGGATCATAGAGGATGCTCTAGGACTAATGCTCATCGGAAAATGATTAGGGGTGCTGGCATCCCTATGTTCTTTTTTCAGATAGGAAATGTTCCCCTCAAGGCAAAATGCCCCTAAGATGTATTCTGGAGAACTGGGACCAATTTGACCCTCAGACACTAAGAAAGAAACGACTTATATTCTTCTGCAGTACAGCCTGGCCACGATATCTTCTTCAAGGAGGAGAAACCTGGCCGCCTGAGGGAAGTATAAATTATAACACCATCTTACAGCTAGACCTCTTTTGTAGAAAAAAAGGCAAATGGAGTCAAGTGCCATATGTACAAACTTTCTTTTCATTAAGAGACAACTCACAATCATGTAAAAGTGTGATTCATGCCCTATAGGAAGCCCTCAGAGTCTACCTCCCTACCCCAGCGTCCCCCCAACTCCTTCCCCAACTAATAAGGACCCCCCTTCAACCCAAACAGTCCAAAAGGAGATAGACAAAGGGGTAAACAATGAACCCAAGAGTGCCAGTATTCCCTGATTATGCCCCTCCAAGCAGTGGGAGGAGGAGAATTTGGCCCAGCCAGAGTGTGTGTACCTTTTCTCTCTCAGACTTGAAGCAAATTAAAAGAGACCTAGGTAAATTCTCAGATAACCCTGATGGCTATATTGATGTTTTACAAGAGTTAGGGCAATCCTTTGATCTAACATAGAGAGATATAATGTTACTGCCAAATCAGACATTAACCCCAAATGAGAGAAGTGACGCCATAACTTCAGCCCGAGCGTTTGGCGATCCCTGGTAGTATCTCAGTCAGGTCAATGATAGGATGACAAGAGAGGAAAGAGAACGATTCCCCACAGGCCAGCAGGCAGTTCCCAGTGTAGACCCTCACTGGGACACAGAATCAGAACATGGAGATTGGTGCCGTAGACATTTGCTAACTTGCATGCTAGAAGGACTAAGGAAAACTAGGAAGAAGCCTATGAATTATTCATTGATGTCCACTATAACACTGGGAAAGGAAGAAAATCCTGCCGCCTTTCTGGAGAGACTAAGGGAGGCATTGAGGAAGCATACCTCTCTGTCACCTGACTCTACTGAAGGCCAACTAATCTTAGAGGATAAGTTTAGCACTCAGTCAGCTGCAGACATTAGAAAAAACTTTAAAAGTCCGCCTTAGGCCCGGAGCAAAACTTAGAAACCCTATTGAACTTGGCAACTTCGGTTTTTTATATTATAGATCAGGAGAAGCAGGCGAAACGGGACAAACT